>NC_039484.1:7528577-7575117 GCF_003590095.1 Trichoplusia ni | reverse complement strand
GAGCTTCAATAGATCACTTGCCGCGGATGCGTGCGTGAGTTCGCGGTAACAATCGGTAGCGACAACGAACAATGGAGCGCGGCCGACTCTCGCGGCGTCTGACCATCAAGTGTTGGTGTTGAGGTGAGGCAGCGGCCAGCCTCCAGCGAGCCTCCTCATCCGCGTCGTTCCGAGTGCTTCCCGCTGCGGCCCGCGCGGCAACCGCGAGGGGGGCCCTAATCACTTCCAAAACCATTCCAACAAACAATGTCCAGGTGCAAAACTGTCACGCTTAATCTAACCCGACTAATGACGAGTTCAAAAGGCAATTAGCCTGTATGTACCTACTTAAACTACGGACGACTACCGAAATCTATCATTAAAGCAACACTCGATCTGACTTACATGGTTTATTGACAACACAATGTTTGTAATAAATTAGTGAAGTAACAATGACTTGACCACTTTGGTACAAATGCAACAAAACGTTTTTTCCTATTTTCATGTCGGCTATGAATATTAACCTAAAAAGTAATTTTATTTTATTACCAACTTACATTACTTTGTTTTGTTACTTTTGCGTAATAATTTGTCATTCTTTATTTTACATTTTTGTTGAAGTAATTGCTATATACAATAGAAATTTAGTAAAGTATTCCGAGGATCCTCTCCATCCGTAGCATCAGGTTGAAGCCGACAACAAGTGACGTCACCGTGACTACTCCAATCGTTATTTTCATGGGTCTGTAACATGCGTGACAAAAAACGTTCATTACTTATCATCAAAATGACAGCCTGCGAATAAACTTAGGAAATCCGAAACAAACGCTACTACTACTACTACAAATTTATGCTTCTTAAGCATAATTAGGAAATATTTGAACAATGATTTTTAGATAAAAAGTAGAAATGATGTTAAGATGCTTTAACCGTTAAATAATATCAGAAAGTAGTGCTCTTTTCAGACGCAAAAAAAGAATTAACAGAGAATGAATGTTGATAAAAATCAAATTCACTGATTCACTTAATATTAATATTCAATTATAATAGGTACATTTATCTAAATGTAAGTATAGGTCTAATAAATAAAATTTCTTAAAAAAGAACTCTGCATTACACAAAAGCTTTTGAAATAAAGTTAGGGTATGTGTAAATTATTGCAATTTAAAATTTGTATTGCCATGCACAGACACCAAAAACGCAGATGACGTAGCATAGCGGGTGTGTAGTCAGTAAAAGTCTGGCACCAGCGGCTTCTTTACCGAGTAATTGGGCGTCCATAAGGACTCTACCGCAAACCTAAAAATATGGGAATGTATATTAAAATTCTTTGTAAAGAGAACCCACCCATCAGCGTTGTGGAAGTAAAGAGCGCTCCTGAGCGTGTAGTAGACCAGCTGCATGTAACAATAGATGAGGTAGTACAGAGCCAGCGCCGTCGCCGTCACCGACAGTTGCACGAGCTGGACCAGCTCGCCAACCACTTGCCACGATTTGCTGTTACACTGGGAACAATACGATAGCTTACAATACCTTTTCTGTAGCCTTTGGTGAGGTGAGCTACAAGAAGATAAACTCAGTACTAGTCGCTGACGCTTTTCCAGTGTCCCACCCTTAGTACTTACATGGTATTTGAGTACTGGTGGTATTTTTCTATTCTTTATACTTCATTGTAAATTAATCAAGCTTAGCGACTCCACACTTGGAGGGTAAGTGAACTTACTACCTACAAATCTATAATCTGGACGATACGCATAAATTACCTACATTACCATGAAGCTTATCATTAAAAACTGCTAATGTCTATCAAAAATGTAAACTTATATAAGACATTTCCAATCGCTAAAAATCAAATGGACCAAGAACAGGCGAATAACAATTGTATTACAATAGAAAGCAACCGAATATCCTAATGCTTATCGAAAACTTGAACATTCACACTACAAAATGATTTGAGTTGTAACGAATATTTAGACCGGAAAATTGACAACAGCGTCAATGTAAAATGTTTTGATCTCAGCCAATAATTTAGACTTGGGTCAACGTGAATACTTATTGAAATACTTGGTAAGTCGCCTACTTACCGATATTCAACCTTAAATTACATGACTACAGTAAAACAAGACCTATGTATTTTATAGATATTCACTATAGGTACAAATATTACGTATCTATTTTTTTTTATATACAACTATATTTATTTGGTATTCGATGTTTCAGGCATTTTCATAATTTATACAATAAACTGTTAGAAATTAGTGTAAATGCGGGGAATACATGAGAAAAAATTAAGTAATTAATTATCCTAACGACTACAACCAAAATAACATGCTTTTGTTCTAGCGCTAAACAGTTATTTATTGTTTTAGATGAAAGATATTACACTTGTATAACATGCTTTATAATTATACAGCGAATATTGAAATTCTCATAATACTAGAATTGAAGACCACAGGTCACCATTTTTAAAGTGAGATAGATAAGAAGAGCTACCACTCTGTTACACAACTGAATACTCTTACATTATCGACTGTTGGTCTCTCTCTCTCTCACTCTCTTACTCACTATGAGACTTAATAGGGTTTACTTAATAGGCTAGACATAAAAAGCGTACTTTTTATTTTCAGTTTCAACACATCTTATGTGTATGTGCACGTATTTAAAAAAACAAAAATCTGCCCAAAACCAAGTAGATCGTATTCCCAATGTAAAAACCTCATATTTCTTACAATATTGATATAACAGCTACAACCTAATCCATCAGCGATATGAATGGCCGGACAGAACAATTTAGCGGTCGACAGACGAACACTACTGTACTTGGTCTTAACCTAGAGAGATCGTTATCTGACGGTTTAATAAACATTAACAAACATAACGCGCCGGCAACCTCAATTGGGTTCATCAAACAAGGCTTCATTAAGAGAATTAAGTAAATAAAACACTTTTAATAACACCGCGTTTCCTTTTTCCCTGTAAACGAATTAAGTATGAATTGTAAATTATGTTTTTGTAGTTTGTTTTTATTTTAGTGAATTATTTAATACATCCTTAGACTATTTGTTTGGCCACTGCTAATTGGTGAACTGCATGATCTTTAAAATGATTCCGTATTTTACTTGTTACGTTAATTCAATCAGTGGAACGGTTGGAGTTCAAACTCACGACCTTACGATACGGCCGCATCCCCGATGGTCAACACACGTTTATTTAATTTGAATCTTACACAACCTTTAGTTTATATATTTATATATATTTAGATTTTGTCTTCTTTTTTATTATCACTTAGCTTGCTAGTTATGTATTCAATGTAATATCAATGAACTGTCCTCGTCGATTTGAGTGGCATCGTACGTAGGTGCAACAGTGCGTTTAGGTTACAATATCGGTGAGAATAAACACAAAAAAAAAAAACGAAAATTACTACATTGCAATCCCTACGAAAATTGTACACCGGATTAAAGTTCTAATAAAATTCAAATGATGTTTGCTATACGGACCCGGAAGGAAAGAAACATTTAGATGTTTACATACATCTAATTAGAATATAATATGTTATATCATTTTCCCGAATTAACGTAAAACTTAATGGTAGAGATAAGAGATAATTGAATACACAGTACATAATGTAAGCGTCGGAGCCTTCGCCGTGTCCGGTCCGTCATCCGGTAAATGTTTATCAATATTACGCTCATTGTTTTTTATAATAAACTTGTAAAATATTTTAGTAATTTATTTAATCGTATATTTAACATTATTTCCATATCCAATAAATTAGATTACTTAGATTAGAAGAGTGTATATTTTTATACAACCATTCCTTCATGATTTATCATTTGAAGTTTGGTAATAGGAAGACTCGCTGATCAGTCAGTTAAGAGGGAAAAAATTACTATTTTTCATTCAAATAAGCAAGAAATTTAGAACATCGTTCAAGGTCCTTGAAAGTTAAGGAACAGTTACGCCACTATTAAAAAGCCACAAAAAGTGACCATTTCACCTTGTAGTGGGAAGCGGCGGTGTCGCAGGGCGCGACGCGTCACGATCCTAGTCTCGATGCTATCTCTGTGCACGAGCATCCATTACCAGTGTATCTACACTCCTACGCCGCCCGCCGCCGCCGCACCGACTCAATCGCCACGTTTGTGTATATCGGTCTGATCATAATTTTACGATACCTCATATAATGAGAATCCGGACCTAAGATAGGCTAATGTCTTCAGTTTTTTTTATGGGAAATGAGCTTTGATTGCAATGATAGTTTATTCGTCAAAAAATATGTTGTGAGTGAATTCGGACTATGCTTGTCTTTTAAGGAAGAGGTTTTCAATGTAGAGATACTGAAAACTCAAGTCCAATTTAGTGAGTTCCTGGTTCCTAGGGCAGTCAAAGGGCAGGTCGCAGCGTGTCCGTGTTGTAACAGGACAAGGGCAAGACATTCCTGAGTAACGACAGGCAATGCATCGAGCAGGAGCGATGTCCGATAGAGGGCGCACGAAGCACCCACCTCGCTCACGACGTCCGACGCCCAACGCCGCGCCGCCAAACTAATGCTTATGATGATGCTATCGTAATTCTAATTAGGCATACCGTCACTTTAAAGATGTGAATCATGCCATAAATCGTGTTGTAACAACAGGGTTAACATTTATCCTTCGAGGAAAAAGGTTGCTACCGGAAAATTGGATCCCATTGATGAATGTTCAGAAGTTGCAAATTCTTACCTTTTTTCCTGACGCGCAATCAAATTTGTCCGTCGACTGTATGTACGTTTTATCGACGAGTGCCGATGAGTAGCAGTAACCGCATGTCTTATCAATCTGAAAGAAGTATTTGTATCCTTGAAAAATGTCTACGTTACTTATTAGTAAGTGAGTGGGTTTAAACACAAGGCAGTGTGTCTTAGCCACAACTGCAATTGACTAACTTAGAGGTGTTTCTAGGCTCTCAGTAGCAATAAATGAGATAAGAATCGGCAGTTTGTCCTAGCACGTGAGACTTAAAACGTGTAATTTGTCGCTTCATTACACGTTGCGTCGCAGTGCCCAACTAGGTTTCAGGGCAAGAACAATAAAATAATAAGCTTCTATCAAAACTTCTTTTTCTTTTTCGAAACAGTTTTCTCGAACTATGTAAGTAGGCGAGGGCCCAGGCTACCGCTGCTGTTCTAAAAGCCAGGGTATATTTGACAATTTAGATTTTTTTTAAATTTCGTCAAACAACACTGAACACTGACTGTAAAACAACTTTACTATCCCATTGTAAGTCATAAAAGCTGCATGCAAGAGCAATACTTAAGTGAAGTTCAAAATGTGGGCTTATGACAACATAATAGCTGAGTATGACATTTTCTTACGCTTCTGGTGTGTCAGTTTTGCATACGGATGTATGAAACTTTAACACAGAATTTATAAACAGGATACGGGATAAAAATTACCGCGTTCTGTGCGACTGTACAAAGAGGCGCGGGCGAGGGCGGCGGCGGCGCCGGGAATGAGTTCAGAATGTGTCTGAGCTTGTCACTGGTCTTGATGCAGCCGCACTGCCGCCTCCAAGTGCTGTTGTCCTTGTTCTCTTGAACCCCGGGCTTTGAAAGCGTGTCGATCCCAGCCGGTAACGGATGACTCTTAGGATTATTCTTGCAAATATCGCAATGTACCTCGCTAGTCATTACAGCACTCTATAAATTGTCCAAGAAAATAAGTTGATACATTAATGCTTTTGACGTACATCCCTATTCGAAAATGTATAGACAGCATTTTTCTTAAAACCAATCAATAACAAAATGTTATTCAGCGATCCCTGTAGAGCAAAGAAAAAAAAATGAGACCTATTTTTAGTACTCGCTGGAGGACAAAAGTGAAGGATATCTATTAATTATTTAAAAAATTCTTATCCATACAAAATAACTTACGTGTTCTTCGACCTAATGTCACTTGAATTCTGTTTGTTTGTGTCCGGGCAGAGAAAGGTGCTGTAAAATGTACTCAATATTATGTAATTATGAAACTGTTAGCATATGCAAAGGATTGGTGTTGTTAAATTGAATATACCAATTAGTTCACATAGCACTGAAGATTTTGAAGGTTACACAAATTAAAAATAACATATAACAACAAATATGACGTAACACTTGTCACGGCTGCTTAATCAATTTCATAAATGAGGTTTTCTTTTTTCTTTAAATTACTTACGATTTTGTGCAAAGAGGATGCTTATGTATGTGTATCGTATTAATTTTATGACAAAAATGTTTTAAACAATGTTGCTTAATGTTGTTAATGCTTAGTCTAAAAGTAGTGTCAAAGATGACAAATTTAAATCCTCATTTGAATTTAGTTGTAGCTACTACAGCACTACTGGTTATCGTCTGAAACGTATTGTTATTATTGTACTACGAAATTCAATTTACAGTATTTACGTTGTGATCCGAAACTGGGTTAATTCCGCGGAATCCAGCGAGTCAGGCGCTAACGGCCCAGTAACCGACGCGACAGGGCACGTACTGCGGCCCACCGTGCGAAACACAACAGGTAATATTTCACACTAAATTATGACCTAATTTACCTCATTATTGTCGTTGCAGTTCATAGTTTATTAGTAATATTTGTTAATTATGACGTGACTTTTGGATGACTGATTAGAACGGGCGCGGCGCGGAGGCGTGGCAGTGGAAAATGCAGGTATTTTCATGGAAATAAAACGTTGCTTTTTATGTTTCTTAAGTACAACCTTAAGTTAGGTATCGTAGTTTTATTCCAATATACTTAGCTTTCTAGTTAAGTCTCATATTCCCTTCATAATTCTTGATTTTTGCAGACGTTTACGGGATATTAGATGACTCAAAGGACAAATATATACCGTTTGATATTTTACATAGCTTTTAATGACTTGCTTGCTGTTCCATATTTAATGCTAGTGACCTCTACGGCGGTCATTCTTCAATATCTGGTACATTCCAAATATTTCCAAATTCTTAATGTATTTAAGTTATGGTTTAATTCGTTTCGCCGCGTCGCCAGTGTCAAACGGCCCTAATTTCCCGCGCTGTGCCATACCGTTCCGCTATTGTTAGTTCACATTCTTATGGATCTTAAGTTATGTAGTTCCTTGCTTCTTTGTTTTGTACACGTTTTCGTTGCGCTCCGACATTTCTGAATATCTTTAAAAAAACTTGGTTCTAGCGTCGAAATGAAAATCTATTATCATCATAGACGTAGCGTTCTCATTTAAAACAGTCAATAGTTATTTTATTTATTGCATTGTACCTACAATGTGAGATGTTAGGTGGATGTTTTCGTTTTTAAACTTTCACATAGGTAATATCCCGCGGGTGGGTAAGGCTTAGTAAGAATCAACTGTGAACACTGTCGTGCAAAGCAAAATGGGATATAAGGTTATTAACGTGAATTAATTGAACTGTTTCCCATATGTTAATAAAAAATAGACATTTATTTACGTAATATAAACTTAAGTCTATAACTTCTCACATTCAATTAAACTCCATTGCCCAGAAATCGTATCGCAAGTTACCGTGGACCAAAACTTTCGTAGTCGATTAAATCGTTTGCGCTGTGTGCGTGTTTTCGTCACTCTGAACCCGACTAATTCATATTACCACAGCAGACAGTTAGGCATATGTGGCATAACGGTGAACCATTATTGTATAGTCCCTCATTGTCACTGCCAACGCATTACCCGACCGTGAGAAGGCCGAAAAGTCCTTACTCCGTTACAAGAAGAAATTACGTGCAAATCTTACCGAAATCATTGTTGCTTTACGTACTTGTAACATAACAATGACGTGCGGTTATGTTAAGCTAAATGTAACTGTTGAATTTCTGACAATTATTACTCTTTTGTTGTATTTTCCACAACCAATAGTTTCAATCTTCTTAATTTTTGGTGTGGACGAAAATATAGGCTGTTTTTGAATTTAATAATTATATTTAGTAACACAACTAGGGTTGGAATGTTTTACTGTTAAGATAGATATTATAACATAATTGAGTGGAATACGTGTTCGTGTAACAGTGTATAAGAGTTAACCCGTGTCTAATGAAGATTTCGACTGTTTCACTTAATTGCGATATAGTGCCAGCTAAGGTTTAACACGCTCTACCATTTTCGGTTGTACACTAATATCTATTATCGGGCTCAATGTGCATCTATTATATAAGTTAGATACCTAATGTTAACATGTGGTCAGGTTTTTCTTAAATCATGCCGTTATTTGTTTAACTTAGATTAGATCTAATGAAGTCTGTCCACCGTTTTCATAATAAAGATGAAAGCTTTAACTTTTTAGTAGTAGATACAAATACATATTTGATAATTAAACTTGATTTTAAGTCTATTTTTTATTTTTAAAAAGAGTTTAGAAAACAAATATTTTTTTACCACAAGTGCGTACCAGATGGTTTACATTTTTTAAGTACTTACCTTAAATAGAATATACTAGGCCTATTTCTAGCATTTTGATTACTTTTTATAAAAGTATATTCGTAAATTAACAAAAATCCTTACTGCTAATTGAAAACGTTTCCAAAATCATTTGAGCCCGTGAAATTTCTAGCTCATTGATTGTGAAAGTCTTCAGCCGTAGACGCTCAAGTTGTTTCAAACAAAAGCGAGTATTCACTGATTTGTGCGGCCATTCGTTCCGAGCTTTTGTTTCAGACAGATTGCTTTCAATCTATACTTGAGTTGCATTCAAACTTTCCTCATCTATCCTAGTCAATTATATCAACGAATCGATTTAGTGTGGTTCCGGCTTAAAATTAAAACGACAAAATTGTTCAGAATTCTTAGGAACATTACAATTTACTCTATCAGGCTACCGCTTTATTCAAACTATGCTTTAAGACTGCAACCAAGCATGGTCATTAGTGTTCACATGCAATTTACCTTCTTTTCTAATTTATTTACGTGAAAGGACAATTTATGGTAGACATTAATAAGTGATATCAATCAATGCTTTCAGGAAGAGTGTCACGCTTCTGGGGCTCTCGGTGTCCTTTGTGATCGGTATGGACATTAGGGCCTACCACCCGGAGCGTGGCGCGAATCGCACGGTCATTCACTCTCGCACCTGCCGACTGGGGGCCTACCAACACCACTCAACATAACACTGTTGTTGGTTGTAGAAACGAGATACCAGGCTACTTTGTATAGTGCGCTATCTCACTTCTTCTGCGCTATAGTATCTCTTTTGGAAGTAGTAGTAAACCCTCTGATCGCCGACTGGCGTTATGATCGACATTACGTCGCTAACACAGCAAATCGTGCGAATAGCATTCAACCTTTTTGTACTTACGAGAAATAGACAAACATCTTAACGTTTTTTGTAGCAAGGGCTTAGATATCTATATAGGTATTTAATGGCGACACCTAGATAGTTTTCTCGGTCTTTGTTTGATCTGTCTATAAGTATTTTCTCCTAAACTTATTAGCTAGTAGGGAGAACTTGTTTTGATGTTTAGATGAATTCTTTGTATCGTAATAAAACGTTCCCTTTTTTCTCTTAAGTTACCATTTACCACTAATCACTGGCTAATGGAGTCTAAGCTGTGATATTTTTTTTATTCGAGCTGTATTCAATAATCTTCTATTGAACGTTACAGACGGTAAAGTATTTTGAATAAAACGATTGTCGTATTTTTATCGAACTCACGAAGTCACGAGCCAAAAATATTACGGGCATTAGCACAATGCAACTGGGTCACTACTGGCATATGTACTCTTAGGTAGACACGGCAAAAAACAAACATCTCAAGATAAAAACACACAATTACGCCTGTTAATCATCCAAGGTGAAATTGTATGTTAAAGCGAAAATTGAAGACGGTATGAACAATGGGCCGCACTCTACAAGGTCGTTCATACAATAGAGGTACACCAAGTATTTTGGAAATGCGAAGGTCAACTGTGTCGAGATCGGCGATAAGCCCTTCCTCCTTGTTAGCAACGAAAACCTATTTCACGCTAACGTGGACACGACAACCCTATGTTTACATTGTCAAGATAAACTGTAGGATGCTCGGTGTGCTGTCACATTTAGCTGTCTTTAATTTAGTGCTAGCTTTAACATGTACCTACTGATGATTTTAATTTACGTCATACAGAAACCCGGCACCCAGATGCCAGCGAAAATGGCGAAATTTATTGTTGGCGACAACAGCTATCTCTTAGTTCCTAAGCATCTCTGATCAGTGAGATAAGTTGTAATACCCATAATATATAAAAGGATCACGCTTAGTATTTTATCTGTAAAATTTTCTTTAGGTATGTTAAAATAAAAAACAGTCATTGTTCACCATAATGTTTAATAAATAAACACATATTACATTTACGTTGCAGAAGCTACTTGTCAGTGGGAGTAGCCGTAGCACTCGTGGGAATATTTCTTCGAAAGCATAACCACAGTATCACGTGAGTGCAGTAGACCAATACCTGGCTATACTGTAAACTTTACGCATATAGTATCTATTATTTTGTCATGAGTTGCTATTTAGCTTTGGGCATTAAACCTCAAAGATATTGCACGAGGCTTACCAGATGATTGGTCTACTGCATTTTATTAGACTGTGGCATAACTAATCTATCTTATCTACTAGGGTCAGCAACAAGCTTCGTGATAAATGGTGTGTAACCAAAATAATAAGACCCATACAATAAGAGATCTGAACAGAGGTGATAACATATAACTTGTACGGTACTTCACAGTAAGTTATCCTAATAATAAAATGTGTTATTAATAAAATATAAGTCTATATTACTAATCTATATATTAATATGATAAGCGTCACATATCGGCAAGGAGGAAAAAATAATATAAATGTTAAAAAATAAAATAATATCACCCCTGATCATTAAATCATCGCAAATAATCACAGATCCACATTTCCAAACATTCTCCTACACAGCTGTTACACAAAATATAAAACAAATATAAATGAATACATCATTGTAAATATGGACTGACACAAGGAATGTGTTTGCAAGTAGTTGGGACGTTTACAATCACTAACACGAAACGAGACAACACTAAATTGTGCTCTATACAATAATTCGCGTTTACTGAAGGACTTTTCAACATAAACGGAGGTCAAACGTACGGTCATCAACAACATTCAGGTAACACAGAGAGATACTCAAAAATAAGGTATCATCATAGGTAAAAAAATAATTTCGACAACTGTGGTTTTATTCATATCAATGAAAACTACTAGTAGTTTGCAAATCTGAATCTAACTGTACAACGAACTTGTGATGGTTGAAGAAAACTCAGTTCACTCATTTTTAAGTTGAAATGCCTTTCAGAAACCCGAATTAACATTATCCGTTATCACGCATGCCATACTCGTAACATACCCCCAGGTACGCTCTACAATCTAACATTTCATTTCCTAACTACTGTATACAGATCGATCGATAACTAATATTTAAAAAATATATTCCATCGATGTAGGAAAATATTAAACACACCCATTTAGATAATTATAACATACTTTATATAAAAACTTGTACATGTCGTGTAAGCGGAGGCATGATAATACATTGTGTAGCTATAATATAAGTATTAAGGATTACATCTTCAATATTAGTACAATAAATACTGACGATGGTTCCCTTATATTGGAAAAAAAACTTACATAAATATGTTAAGGAAAATATTGTAAATTAAAAGGAAATAAAAAAATGTTATAATAAATCATACGCTATATAGACAAAGAAAATTAACACAAAAGTACTGAAAATAAACGAGTTTTGATTTTAAATATTCATCACAAAAATACATCGCCCTTATTACGACCAGATTTTTTTGGAATCGACTTAAGTCTATAAATATACAACGCAATAAAAGAAAAAGGAATAACACCCCGCACTATTTTGGTTACATCAATATTTGAGAGTTAAGAAAATAATTTCTGATTCAGTAAACTTTAGATATACATAGATAAATTCACTGATAGAATATTTTGTACGTCAGGCGAATTTCATCACTATCATATACTTTGCATTTATCACATTTATTCACAAGCTTACAATTATGATAGTAACTCGAGAGGAAAATAAAAATGCGACATTACTACGTCGGCACTAACACAGAAGTGACTCAATAAAATGGCCGTGTATGTGCGCATGCTAAAGTGATGCGACATTTACAAATAGCTCTTATTACTTGACTTTATAATAATATTGGCGATGCTTTATATTCTAGGCTATTCTAGCAAATGACAGCCTTTGTTTTCAATTAATATCGACATTCCAACACTAACACTGAATCTCAACTACCGTAAACGAACAAATCGAAAGCTCTAAACTTTATTTACTTAAAATTTGTGCCTGTCTGTATATTCTCATACGTCATCCTCGTTCTCAGCCAAACTCTTTTCATAAAAACTCTTTACATTCTTCTCAGTTTAATTCAATAAAATAAATGTATTACAAAATCTTGAAACTAGACAATACAAATCCTATATTAAAATCTCTTAAGCGAAATAATTTAAAGACACGTATTACGACTAGTTTGAATAAATCCGATAAATAAGCGGTAAACAATCTTTGATGTAGTAGAATCAAATATCTACAATTAGGAACATATTGAAAAAAAAACTACTTTTTTACGATTAAGCAAGACAATCAAAGTTAACTATTACAGAAGCTGCAAATAATAATAGACGGAGCAAGACTGCCATACCGCTTTTTGACCTATGCATTGAAGTGGAATGCAAGTTTTCTCATTACCGTAGCTACCTACTGTGGAATTATACATCAGTCTCAGTTTTACTGCTTGTGCGTCGACTCCTGCCCACGGAACCAGGGTTCACCCAGTGCGGCCCACTCAACAGAAATTTCTTCACGTTGTATTCCATACGCGCCAAGTCTTCAGGCGTTATCTCCTTGTTACCCTTAGCTCTGAGTCCCTCAGCGACTAGATCGGCGACCGTTTCCCTGTTCTTTGTGGTGTTACTTATTTCAGTAACAGTGGCGTCTCCACATTCAACGGGGAATATAGTTTCCTTGGCAACGTGACCAGACAGTTTTGAAAGTGGTAGTGATAATTTCGCCGCCTTTTCCTGGTTAAGACCCGGAATGTTGTTGTGCACCCATGCATTGTGACCGTCTCTAGCGTAAGATTTGGAGTACTTGCTGACGGGATGAGGCATGTTGAGCGCCAGTTCGTTTAAAGTTTCTGTCAGCCTTGAGAGCTTACTGTCGCGCCGCGTTCTATTTGTAAAATTAACGTCTTCTTCCAGAGGATCGTTAAAATTGTTTTGTTGTTCCAAATTCTTCTCGACCCATTCTGCCACTCTAAGTAATTGTTGTTTTTGAAGTACGGCAGCACTGTCGTCACTTGATAACGAGCTTGTACTTTGCTCGTTTGTAAAAACTTTATTGTCGTTAACTTTTAAATGAGTCTGAGTGAGATTTGGATACACATTAACAATAGAAGGCAATGGAGCCTTAGCTATTTCAGGCTTTTTCTCCGGTTTGGGTTCATCGCCTTGAGGTGGGAGATCCTTTGAAATCCTTGTATTTTCAAGAGAATGTAGTTGAGACATGTCGATTTTCCTTAATGGTTTATTAAATTGATTAGTTAATTTCTTTTGTTCATAACGATCAAAATTAAATATTTTTACATCATTTTCATCGGTGGGAGTGAATACTTCAAGTTTTTTTGAGTCTTCGTTGCTCTGAACATTATTGTTCTGAGTATTATTAATGTCGGCGTTGAAATCGTTAAGTAAATTATCGATTTCTGTGGTGTTTTGCTGACTAGCAATGCTTTGGGATTTGTTGTTATTGTTTTCCGAGCTGTTTGAAAAGGTGTGCGTCTTCAACGGTTGCAATGGTGAAGACGAAACATTAAGTAACACGGGGTTTATTGCAGTATTCTTATCAGCGACATTTACATCTTTGTTGCTGTTGTCAACGTGGACATCAATAAGAGTGCTCTCAACTACAATATTATCGTTTTTTATATCTTCCTGAATAATAATATCCTCGTCTGTTTTTTCTAAATCAATAAAGTTATCTACCTCATCAGTGAGATCTTTGAAAATAGAGTTTTCATTACACTTACTCTGCCGTCGGTACAGTACGGGTGGTACGTCGGGCTCAGCGTTATCGAGAAGTATATTTTTAGAACCGGCCTGCATACGTAAGTGACAGAACCGAGGCCCCGGCCCAACGGCCGTGTTAGACTTATGTGTACTTACTGTAGACTTAGCAATCGACGATGTTCTACTTACAGCACCCATTGAACTATGAGAATTCTTCCTGACACTAATGTTGTCTTCGACTTTCTCAATAATTGGTTTGACTTCCTTATTATTGAGCATATCCTTATTTACATCTTTAGGAAGTAGCGGTTCTTCATTGGCAGCACTCTGAATGCTACTTTTCTTACTCGAAATGGAGCTTTTTGTGCGATCACAGAGTTTATGATGAACTGCAGGCTCCATATTGACACTACTAGTCTTTCTATATTGCTTCAAATCTTCAGCCTGTTGCTTGGGAACTGTGTCTTTTTGTGCTATTTGTTCCAAAACATTTTTGTCATTCATTTTAATTTTATCATTAACTATTCCATTATTTTTTGGCTTCTCCGGAACAGGTGGCACCGGTGGTGCAATCTCTTTATGAGGTTCAGTATTTTGTGGCAATATGTACAAAGGGGTGATCATTCCCAGGTTTACAACTTTATCATTAATGAGTTTGACAGGATGTGGCGACATACTTCTAATACTGAGGTTGGAATGTACGGATTTTACATCGGAATTGCAATTGAGGCAAAGGGAGTTTTTCATTTCTCCGCTTGAAAGTGTTTGTGTCGCTACTGAGTAGTAGCTTTCATTGTAACAGAATGGCTTGTTTTGAGATTTATTGCAAGTGCATGTATCACAGTGTTTGGTGACGGTATCTTGAATACTGTCTTCAAGTATTTTGGACATTAAGGAAGCAGAAATGTTGAATTCGTATTCACTAGCGTCAAATGTATCTATGTCATTACCGTTTTTAGATTGAGTTGAGCTTGACGGTTTCGATGTCTTGGACATGACATACTGAGATACCCGAGCTTGAGTGTCTACAGGAAGCTGAGAACAAAAAGCAATTAATGAACATTTTGTAAACTACAACAGTAATTACGTTTGTCAATGATGTTTACTCACATTGTCCAACTTCTGAGACACAAAATTGTCTGGCTTGCATTGTAAAAGCTGGATTGCTAAATTCATATCATTCTTGTACCTTTCCTGTAAATACAATATTACCTATGTTATTTTATGTAAAACAAAAACATTTAAAAAATGGTAACAGTTTAACAGAGAATTCTTTAAACAATAAATCCAACTATTTTCTGTTCAACATACAATAAACACACTAAGACTATTGTAATGTATATGAATAGAACATAATATAATACCACATACATTTTCCTTTTGTAACATACTATAGTTGTGCTTCGACTCAGCCAGTCTTACAGATAAAGTGGCAATGTCCTTGGTTAGCTGACTCTTCTCTCCCTTCATTTTATCGACCATCTGCAGGAGTTTGTCTTCAAGCACTTGATTTAACTTCTGTACTCTTTTGTGAGAATCATATAACCTGTAAACAGAACCATTTCTTGTAGCAGCATACTAAACTTATACATAACTCACTAAAATCATACTAGAAAGTTTGTGTAATTGATTTATAAACACTTGTGTTATTTAAATCAGTCTGGCAACTCATACTTCAAGGAAAACATATCAAAATGTTAATGAATTGAATATTAATACCTGTTTCTTATCATGCCAGTATTAACAATTACTGGCTAATATTTATATTATAATAACCTTCAAGTATAATATTCACAAATTGATTTTCTATGGCTCCACCTACAATGTGATAATAACACTCACCTTTCATACTTTTCCCTCCAAGTACCAACTTGCTCTTCAAGTTCGTTGGCCCTAGCTGTGCTCTTGATGAACTCACCCTCAAGGGCTACAATATGGCTGTCCCTTTCTGCAAGGTGCTGCCTCAAGTGTTCCACCTCTGCGTGCAACTGTAGCCCCTCGTCACCATCACACTCCTAGCAATGTTTGTCATCAAAAATAGCAATGTGGACATAGCATTCAACTGCAGTTGTTTAGAGAAACACAAATTGTGATGTTGTCTAATAAAATGGATTTTTGTATATTCGAACAGACAAAAGAGGTTTGATGGAGGTTATTGTAACTTTACTAGCAGGGCTACTGGCTGAGATATCAGATTTTAGGTCAGAGTAATAATTTAGAAATAAAAGTGATTTTACAATGAAATATTGACTAGCCCATGAAAATTAAAGGTTAGAATGAAATTGCTTTGGTCAGCAATTACTAATGTTCATACATTGATGTCTGTCAGGCATCTCATGCTGTAAAATCATTTAATTTCATAATTTACTGTTTGTTTCAACTGGTTATGCTAAAATTTATGAAAATGTACATAAATACAGTTGAAACTTATCATCAAACAGTTCAGGTAGCATAAATGTTTTATGACAGAATTTAATACATTCAGACAAACCAATTCCAATAAACATTATCAACAATTTTATGTTCCCTTAAACAAACAGAGTAATAAAGTAACAGTAAATAAAAAGTTTAACTACATATCAAATGTAATATTAAGTGAAAATATTTTACTTAGAAAGTGTAATAAATGCAAATTAATAAAGAAAAGCAGAGTGCACTTTATCATTTTGTACTGGATTATTTATTTAAACCACATTTTTTATCTTGAAAAGAATATAAATGAGTTTTACCATTTTATCACAGTTTCTTCTTGAACACTACTGGTATTACCAGACACATGTACAAAATATACACTACTGTATGATATAAATTGGTAAATTTATATCCCCTTGTTTAAATTTGGATATTTACACATATAAGAGGAAAAGTAATTCAACACACAAATGTATAGCCATTGTAACAATCTAAAACAACTGTATGCACTAATGGCATGTCTAAGTAAAGCAAAATTAATCAATACGTAATTATTAACCACAAGAAAAGTCAGTTTAGATCTTTCTACAGTCAGAAGAGGATAAACAGCAAAACATTGGTAAATTTTACCTTACAAGGGGAATTCTTAGTACTCTCATCCATCGCTTAACAAGCTTTAATTCTACTTCACATTTCAGATTATAGGAGGCCCAATTTGTCGAATAAATTGAACGACGTCACACACAAAGTGATTTTATTAGCTATTATTACCAATAAGCCACTGTTAAAACAAAATAAAATAAAATCAATCTTGACACACAACGTGAAATATTTACTTATTTTATATGCTTTTGCCAGCTGCCAATGTTTTATGACTCATATAATCAAATTACTTAGAAACGGAAAACTGAGAATGTTATGTACATATGAATATGCCTTAAATTGGAATTTCCAAAAAGAAAATTCGTTCTGTGATGTGAATTTCGATTATGTGGCTGATAACCAACTGACGTTTGACAATAGTTGTAAGATTTATTTTATCTGTGACGAGGAACAATGCGTGGAGCCCAGCCTTTTGGCTTTCGAGCAAAACGATATTTTAGCATTAATGAATTCGTACATCCTAATTTAAATATTAATACCGTGCAGTAGATTAGGCTTTGGTAAGACAAACTACATAAGTATTGACTTTTGAAAGCTAAGGGTGTAGTTTATGGAAGACTAAAATCACTAGGATGCCCCTTCATCCCTTTACCAGAAACATTGATAAATATGCGGCAGCTACTTATAATTTTACTGCAGAGCATCGCAAGTAAATTAAGCATGTTACTTAGTGAATGTCACTGCCACAACATTTTAATTCATGTATTCCAGATCAAATAAGGCTACGTTGAAGACTACGTGCGGCTTACTTACCTACTCCTACAAAACACAGCACCAGAGCTTTATAAATGATGTCTTAGGTCCCTATTATCACAACATCTTAACAACTTTTTAAGCAGATCCTACCATCACACCTTATTATTAATTGATAAAAATGAACGCAGGTCTGATGATTTCAACTATTACTACGCAAGTTACTGGGTTTGAATACCTCATGCAATCAAACCCAATAACTTGCGACTTTATCATTACGTCACGTCAAGGTATTTAAAGAACTTATTGCTTTACCGTGCTACTGAGGCAGCATTCATGGAATGCTATGTATTTTATAATACGGCCAGTAATACCAAAACTTAATTAACTCCTATAACATAGTCACACAAGGTCACTTTCGCTCAAACAACTGTACACAGGTTACATACTTGCATAGCTCATCATGTCGGAAATAACCCGGTAAAAATAATTATTGACGGAGATATGCCGAAAAATATATATCTATCTATACCCTCTTACCAAACTGTGAGCAGCAAAAGCGAGCGTGCTATATGTTTATACCAACGTACGTCTGGAGCTGACGAAAAATCTATTTCGGGAGACGCTTGCTTCGTCGTACATACGTGTGTGAGTCCACCAAGTCGACAGTCCTTTGTCTGATTAAAAACGTCTTGGTAGTTAACAATATTATAAACACGTATCCTCGATCTGCATATTGCGCGGATGAAAGTGCGACTTGTTTATAAAAGTATTCCAAAATGGGAAATATCCTCAGTAGTGACCCAACCAGGGAACGAGACGCTGAAAACGTCAACAGTGAAAGTGAAACAATGAACTACGCAAGCATTTCCCATGGTGACGAAATGAATGAAAACACTGAACTGAATGATGGTGAATTTGATGACCACGAAGCTCGTGCTAAAGCAAAAGAAGAAGAAATGAACGAGTTCAGAAAGCAGTTGGATATAAAACGTGAACAAAGAAGACAGATATTAGCAAGACACCGTGCTGAAAAAGAAGACCTTGAGAAATCATTACAAAATGAAAAAGCTGCTAAACTAGAGCTATACGAGAGCAACAAATTACTATGTGAATTATTATCAAAGAATAACATAGAAATTCCAGATAATCTTCTACATTTAAAAGGGAATTGTGAACTAACTGACGCTTTAGTACACATGAGAGCAGAGTTTGAAGATTTAAAAGAAAATAATTTAAGACTCAGAAAGAACTTATCAGAAACGAATCAGGCGTTACAAGGAGCTTATTCAGAAATTGCCGATTTGAACGAGCAAAACACCGAATCCATTAAACAAATCCGTGCTCTGAAGGAAGTGGTTACAGTCAGTAAAACTATGATCAGTCTTCGGGAACAGCAGTTAAATGATGTAAGTGATATATCGATTGGTAAACCCTGTTAGGCTATATTGATTTCAGAATAAATTTATCAGCAGCTCTGTTTCTATTACTGGTTTTCATTTATCTAATTTTAGAGTGTAAAATCACACGGAAAACTTAGTAGGGGAAGGTGGGGTAAGACGGGTACCTTAAGGTATTTCATAAATAAAACCCATCTTTTTTAATTGCACAACGTAGGAACTTTTATTAATTAAATAATCAGTCTTTCTTCTTTTAATAACAATCAGTCAAAACAAAAAAAAATAAGTTCTTCTCATAAAAATATAAACTTTTAAAAAATAACTGAATCACCCCATCTTACCCCACCTATAGGGTAAGATGGGGTATACCCCTGGGGTAAGATGGGGTATAGACTATTTAAGCGCCGTCATCTTCACAAACCGGGCAGATATGTTCAGCTTCGTCATCGCTGTCTTCCACTCCTGCACAGACACAATGCGCTCACTTGCCTCAAGTACGATAAGTGATACAAGTATGATAATCGGAATACAAGCCGCGACAGTATAGACATTCTGTATCTTCTTCTTCTGTGCCTTTTCGCTTTTTCGGTTTTTCAAGTTCTCTTTATTGTTATTTTTGTCATTTACTTTTTGTTTGTTACATGTGGTTTTAGTTTCTACCTATTTTAGTTTTCCTCTCATTCTTTTTTATATAGAAAAGCAGTAATAATAGCTGCTTTTCCCCTTCTTCGAACTTGTCTTGGTCTTTTTTCGGCGAATTGCGAATAAGGCATTAACTTTTTCGGGCTAACCAGATGGAATGCATCATTATCTATATAATCATTTACTGTTGCCTGCTTGAGACATGAGGTTGAAGCAGTTGGTGGAGGTGGAGAGTTTGCTAAATGATTTACGGCGGTGTAGCCATTTAAGCATCAGGAAATGACAACATTACTGTTTTTGGAACTGTACTATAAAAAAATAGTTAATGTTGAATGCAATCTCAATACAAACTGAATAACAACTCAGCGGATAAGATCGGGTACCTACCCCGTCTTGCCCCACATAAGTGTCCCATCTTTCCCAAACTGGACTTAAAAGTTGTATTGAATTTTTAGAGGTTATAAATCAAAAGAAACCGGCATGAATTAATGAGTTTACAATAGTAAAATAAATACAAATTAACAAAAAAAATATGTCACACATTATGTTTATCATACATTATAACAGTCATGCACTTTATATGCTTCAATAATTAGATAAAACCACTTCAAATTTTAAAAATGTACTTACCATGAAGAATCTTGCGCTCCTTCGAACAAACTTTTTGCGACTCTAACAAGTACTGATAAATACGACTAGATGGCGTCAAAATAACTTTTCAATTAATACTGTATTATATATTTTTGGAGGGTCCCCATCTTACCTCGCTACCCCGTCTTACCCCACCTTCCCATAACTGTCACTTAAGGCACTCGATTTAACATACAACAGTGTTTTTGAATGCATTTCCTATCCACGACCTTCCTTGCTGCCTGGAGTATAAGCCAATTTTTTAGCTTGGTAGCGAAATGCCAACGACCTGGACAAAGCATGACTGCAGCCGGTCAGGGACCTTAAATGTACGGCATACGATCCAAGAGCACTAAGCATCTCGTATGCTTGGCGTTCCACAATTTGACGATGTGCCAACAGTACACAGCTATTACGACTATAACGTACCAGACTTCATAAATATGATAAAGCATTCAATATTGTGTAGGTACTGTGCCTAAGCATAATATGTATGTAACATAATACAATTTTTTTCAGCTTAAAAATAAATTAAACGAAATAGAACGGACTCTTGCTGATAGGGAAACCAATTTATTATCTACTGATTTAAGGCAAGAATACGAGCGTCAGTTGCTAAACATTCGCACATTGCGTGGTCTGTACGAAGAGCGTGCTCGACTTGCAGAAGTAACCCGGCAAGGTCTAATTAGAGAATTAGATGAGCACAAAGTTCTTTACCAGGGTGAAGTTAAAAAGTAAGTACTATCCCTTATTCTTCAAGTTTTTACGTATTTCCCTTTTGCAACATTTCATAAATCATATTAATATTGTTATCATCCATTCCAGGTGTACAGATTTAAAAGCTAAAATTGAAGAATTGGAATTAAAGATAGATTCATTAATTGAGACTATTGATAACAAAAATTCACAAATATCTTTATGCCAGACGGAAACAAACGTATTAAAAGCAGAAATGGCAGTAGTAAACAAGGTAAGCACCCATTTAAGTATCTAGTAAACAAGACTTTCTACTGACAATCGATCACAATGCGACTTGATACTTAATTTTCACTATTACCATTCCAGCTTTTCTCGCAAGTTTTGCTCGGATCCAAAACCAAACAAGATTTGGACACGTTAGTTCAAAGACTTCAAGAAAACCACGGCTTGCTGACACAAATGGCTGAAAAAGAAAATGATTCAGAAGCATCATCAGCTTTACCAAAACTTTTATTGGAATTAGTCACTCAAGTGGATGAGAACGAGGATAAGTGTTCAGATGAAAATAATAAAATTGACGATCAGGCATCAAGCCAAGAAGCTATGACTTCAGAGCAAGGATCAGGTAAATACATTTTTATTTCCCAAACTTATCATGATAAATATTCAGTTGTTAAAAGTTTATTTCTTTTCAGAAAATCAAAAACCCAGCACTGCCGAAGAAATTGTGGAAAATCTGCCCAAAGTTTGGAAAGTCCTGATTGAACTTTTAAGTCACCAAAACGTGGCAGAAGAGAACTCTCCAGAAAAAGTTACTACGTGTTACAAGTCCGTTGAAACTAAATCAGGACCCGTGTTAGTGCCAAGCGTTAGTCAGACTTACATCAGATTAAAGGTAAATTATTAACTCTCAGCCACAGTAGTAATTATTTTCTAGATAAATTGAGTCATGGTCAAAAGTCACAAGTAAAAATAAACAGCTTCATGATCATTATTTTGCAGTACACAAAAAATGCGCGGCATCAATGTTGGTACTGCGCCAATATTTTGTGTAATCTCCGAAAACAAAAACAATTATTGTATTCTACGAGTCTGAATGTTTCGAAATTAAATCGTATGCAATTGTTTGTTGCAGGATCTTATTTTGGAAAAACTTGGCTTGATCAAGGAGGTTAATCGCATGAAGCAACTTAATGGCCACTTAGAGACCAGGCTAGAGGAACAAGAACGTAGATTATGTATGGTTACTAATGAGTTGAGCAAGACGTGGCATGTGGTCGGCCGACTACGGAGACATCATCACCAGTTACACACTCACGAAAAGATTCTTAAATATGAATTACAGCAGAAAAGAAAGTTATTGAATGAGTTAAAGGAGGAACTGGAATATTGCCGTGAGAAATGGGAACAGGCTCGTGAAAAGAACACTCAGTCAGAAAAAGACTGGAGAGATCTCAGAGCAGAGTTCTCAAGTAGAAAGAATAAACCTGGTTCTCCTTCTTTTAATAACTCAGGAGAAAGCGGCTACAGTGACGAACGGCCATCAGATGAATCGTCAGAATCAAATGATGAGAGTGAATATGTCGCTGAGCCAACAATCAGATGCAAGAGAAAGCTTAAGAAGTCATTTGAGACTATTTTAGATTCAAGCACAGACTTAAACTTACCAGGAGAAAGAGAGGAACCCGTCAGCGATTTGCTAGACGTGGCTGATTTACCTTTGGATACCCAAGAAAGTGAAGGAAATCATGGGTTAATGTCTGAACCAAGCAAAAGTGACAATTTACTTAAACCAAAAAAAGGATGCGAAGAAACAGAAGATGAAATGGCTGATATTACACACGATGATTCTTGTCCTGATGAAATACATACTGAACAAGAACTTATAAAAGATGTCGATAATACGTTACGAACAAGCACTCGAGAGAACATTGAAGTAACTACTCAATCTGACGCAAGTGAATCCCCTTCAACTTCCGGTCTTATTGATCCCTCCCAAATTTTGAAAAATATCCAGCTTCAAAATGAACGATTAGCTAAAAAGGATGCTAAGTTGAATAGTTTAGAAAAAGAAAGCATAGCTTTATTAAAAAAGACCCAAGCAACTGCAGAAATAAGTGAACAAATAAACAACACTCTCGACCACCTTATAAAACGACCCATGCCAAGTAATTTGTCATCCGACAATACGAGTCAACCCACAGAAGACCGGAATGAATCTATTGAAGATCAGAGGCAGTTGACAGCCTTTACAGAAAATATAGCTCTCGTAGATATAGCAGGTACCAGTGATGGGAAAGAGACTGCAGATATATCTGAAAAAAATGAATTTGAAACAACACAAATTAGCGAAGTCCCAAAATCACCTCAAGTTGTTTGTATCGATGAAATGCCCATTACAACAAAATATGACCCCACCGACTCAAACCAAAAAATTGATCTTCCAAGAGCATCACAATCTATGCCTGATTTTCAAGCTATATTAGAAAACGTTAGAAAGCAAAATGAGAGACTTGCCAAAAAAGATGAAAGACTGGAGAAGTTAGAAAGCAGTTGTTCTGAAGTAGTTGAAACTTTAGTCAATACTCTAGATTCAGGTGAAAAGATAATTGAAAAACTTGACTCCCTTCACACTGACCATCAAAGAAAAATAAATGACACTGCAGTAACTGTTGACACAACAACGGAAGACAATTCTGACAAAGAAGACTCTGGGCCATCCACATCAAGTGAAATTGATCACGAAGCAAGATTTGCTGCGCGTGACTTAAGGTTAAGAAGGTTAGAAGAACAAACGAAATCACTTGTAAATAGAGTTAACAAGACTACTTCAAAGGGCGTAAAAATCCATTACAAATTGGAAGAATTGCATAATATTTACGGATCAGAAAGTTCCAGAGCGGGCACCCCGTCAGAGGAAAATGAGGATAAAAGTAATGGAAGCGAATCTCCTGATGAACAATAATATTGCTGTGTATTTGTACTATTATATTGTCATTTGAGCATTTTACAGAATAAAAATAAAACTTCAAGAATACATGTATATTTATCTAATTCAATTTTATCACAATATTCATAATAACTTCACATCTACAAAGTTTGGTGCACTTTGTCATTTTGATACAATATAAAAAATACACTAAAGACACATCATAATAGAATCTATTACAAAAATGAGTTATAAAATGTAGTTTCTTGAAATACGTTTATAAGAATACGTAATTATAATATTTTTAAATCAAACGGACCATGGATCCTACATACGTACGTTCAGGTACATAATTGTACTTGTATTTGCTAAACGTGTATCACAAAAACTTGATTTACAAAGTGATCGACAACATTTAGATATACGAACTACATAATAAAGGCACCTAACATGATTACAATTAAAGTGGGTGTGATTTGTGAACACTGTCAACACCTACATTATTTTACGCTTAGAGAATACGCCCCCTGTTCTTCTTGTCTTTTGACTTGATACAACATAATCAGACCCCAGTCTATTCAAAGGGTTCCGTCTTCACTGTTGTTATTGTTGAAGGACTTGTTGTCGACGCCGTCTTTGACCCTCACATCAATAGATCTCGTGTTGTCTTCTAGGACAGCTACCACGACTTTGTCCCTCAGCACTTTCTCCAGGTCTTTTCCGGGTGGTTGTCTGTAGAGCCGCCATGCCCATAAAGACAGCAGTAGCATCTCAACGATTATGACACAGTTTTGTACCACTGGAAATAAACAAAAATCATATTAGTACCTAGGTTGCAATGTTTGTTTAAAGTAGAAAACAAATTTCCATTCAATAGAGCACAATTTCAAGCATTTTATAACTTCTTAAATTTACTGTGGAAATTCCTATAGGTACTATTTAAAATTTGTTAGGGAAGACCAATATTTTTGTTGGAATAAACGTAGCTTTATCATAAAGGTTGTTTGTTTAATGTAGGTAAATAACAAAAACAATAGAATGATAAAAAATGAAGTCTTTACACTTTGTAGATTGTTAATTACTCAATCATGACCTCCGTGGTGAACATTGACACGATAATAAAGAATAGTAATGACTATAATTACAATAAAACCATTCATCACCTTATTAATAAAGTCTTGAATGGTTTTTACATTGTTGTACTTTAAACACACTTTTTTCCTTTAATAACAGCCACTTTGAACTAAAATTAAATTTTCGTTAATGATATAATTACACTGCCGTAGCAAATTTCAGACCTTCCTCCTTTGGGACATAAAACATTAAAGTAGGGTAAAATTGAAATAAACAGTACCAGTGTATGGTCGTAACAAGACATTAGAAGAAATTGCTCAATAAATTAGCAGATGGCCATAAAAAAGTAATTGACTTACTATTGGTAAAAACGGCGGGATGTATTCGTAGTATGCATGGCAATGTGGCGATATCAGGCAAGGATCTTGTCAACCCATTCTGTAGTTTGACAATCACCAATGTTAGTTGTATGACCAAGAACCTATGTCTTGGTTGGTAGCCTATGGTACTGATAGCTCGGCCACACATCACGACGCCCCACATGCCTGACAGAATTGATGCGGCAATAAACGGTTGGAAGTACACGAAGTTTTGTTGGTACAACATCTGGAAAGAAGATAATTGAATACATTAGCTTTACTTTACTTATATATTAAATAAATTTAACTTAAACTCGATTATGCAATGAAAGTCTTTTTGTGGAGCCTTTATTTATTTATTTATTGGATCGGATCGCCAACAGAGGCTACACAATTACATGCATATTAACATTCTTGCGTACAATATTAGTGTGCGCCTCCAATTACAGGCGACAACATCATTCAATTATTGTCTAGGTAGATACAACAAGTACAGTAAGTAAGCCTTTATTTACATACATTTGGTATTATGATAAACACGCATTGGCTGCTTTGACGGAGATTTTCTGGTTTAATGAGGCCTAGTAAACTCTAGTTATCTACTCTAAACTTCGATTATCGCCGCTTATAGGCGTCGCTTTATTAGACACTCCAAATATTATCAGATACAGTAATTAACAATAGTTACAGTGTTATATAAAAGCAGATACTTACGAAATCTTCCGCCCAAAGAACGAGGATTATGAAGTAAATGATTCCTTGCACTATCGGTATCTGAAGAACGAGGTACCTTAGCCATGTTAAACTTTGTCTGGAAAGAAAAATACATTAATTTATTAATGTGTTAAAAATCTCTAACACTAGAGCGAGTCTTCTATTCTTTAGTAATAGTAACGCCGTCTTTCTTTTGAAACGGCAACGGTCTTACTTGAAGAAATGCTGGACAATCCCTAATCGATTGTGATTAATTAAACGTCAATTTGATATTTAAATAAAATCACTATTAGGACAGCGCAATTAAAACGACATAGCAAACTCCACTTATATCAATTTAATAACTTAAGTAAATTGTAATTATTCGGAAAACCGTTGGGCAATATAATGACATGGCGTGTATTTGATTAAAAAGATATCTATCAAATATATTAAATTATTTACCAAGTAAATAAAATAAGTACTTGTCAGTCAACAATAAAGTCCAATGACAAGCTTAACGTTATTGTGAACCGAAATCACTTCGGTTGGTCCTAAGGCGAATGAGAATTTTCTTATCCAACTAAGTAGTTCGACACTTATTGATTTTTCCTATAATCACCGACAATTTAGCCAAAATTGCCTAAGAAAAACAGTGCACTTTATACTTATAGCCTCTATTACATGAATTACATCATGCACCGACGATCATTGCAGCGCAGGACCCCAATGTGGCTCAACCCCAATTTAAAATTGTCGAAAATGGAAATTGGATTAAATTTGCCACTATCACACACGAATGATGGTGTTGGCATCATGTTTCGGAGAAAATGAAAAGTGTATTTTTAATCCAATTTTCATTAATTCATCGGCATTTGTAAATAGCCGATTTGAAGCTCTGGCATTATACCTTGCCTTGTTTGAGTAATACCCTAACTGTGAACTTTAATTCCCACTAGAGTTAAGCTACATTGCAAGTGAATAGTCGCTAGGGACGGTAATTAGTTAGCAGTTGATGTTTCATGGCCTTAATGGCATTTCCTGCAATTCGTATAAAATACTGTTCTATTATAAGCCCCGTGGGACTAACTGTCTAGTTGAAGGTTGATCGACAACACTTCAAGGGGTGACATTATTTATAACAGCTGAATAATTACTGACTTTGTTCGTTTTAAAATGTATGGCGAAGTTCGAAAACTTAGGCGGAGATGTGGATAAAATCCAGTAACTGTGAACACAAAGCTTTAACTAGGTACCTACTACATAATTATGTGTGCGGCTGTGTGAATTCACCAAGTTATTATGCACCTTCCGCGGTTCCGAGGCTCACGACCAAAGTGCCTTTTAAATCAAATTCCTTTCACGCAATATTCACAGAACAAATAAAACTATAAAAATATATGACCCATGAAATACATTACAGGATACGCAATCGTTTACGTTTTGTTGTAAATTGTTTTTATTTAACTTCACAGAATACTTAGTAAACAGGTTTAATTGACCGTTGTTAGTCACGATTGTTTATAGCATGTTTTAATTAAATCAATATTCTTGTACCTACGCAGATAATACATCTGCACTGTAATCATTTTATGAATAAAATAGTCTGGAATAGTGTATTCAATATTCATGTTTTGAACTAGCTCACAAAGCACACATCTAAATGATTGATAAGTTGAACTTTATTTTCCACTATTCACGAGCATCTGATATTTTGTTCTCTTACAGGTAGGTGGATAGTCCCTGGGATGTATAAATGCGGACAACAACATCACATGCATTGTTCTGAACCCAAAGTAAGTTGCTAAAGCACTTGTGTTATGGAATTCAGATACAACGAAGGTACCACAAACACCCAGACCCGAGACAATGTAGAAATGTGAATTTTTACATTGACCCCACCGGGGATCGAACCCGGGACCTCAGAGCTAGCGACGGAGGTCGTCAAATAAGACTCAAACGATAAAATACTGTGAGAATATTAAATCAAAACAGCCGATACAGAAACCTATAATGAGCTACTCCAAACTTGTCATTGGTATTTAAATTAATCTAGCGCCAATATTATCTAACGTTAGCGCCACTGACCGACACATACACGTCATAAATGAAGTTATCCAGTTATATCATACTCTAAAATTCATTTATATTTATGAATACAAATTCGGTGAGCAAATCGCTAAAGACTAGGCCAACGCGACATCTCAAGTCATCGACATTGTTACTTACTTTTGCAACTTCGGTCTCGGAATTACGCAACACGGCCAACAACAGCAGGGCATAGTCCTCGTCTCAAGATCAGCGCCTCCAGCACTCCTGTAAACACACAATCACTTGGTATTCATTTCCAATGAAACCGGATTCAGCATTCATATTTTGCACGAAGCGTCTGCCTATCTGACCTCTACAACCCATCTTATAGTTTATAATGCAGTAGGGACACCGAGCCCGACTATCATGAAAGAGGTTTGCCAACTATTCTGAGTGGAGGATGTGCTTCTTGACGGGATGATTCCGGGGTGAAAGTTTTTGGAAAACCAATTTCAGTAGAAGTAGTTGATGCTTTATTAAATGGGTGTGGACCTGTTGACTATAAATTTTGTCTTCTTTCACAGTATAGACCAAAGTTTAATAAAGGTAAGGTAAGGTCTACGCTCTTTGGTTTGAATTCTTAGTTGTTTTATTCTAAGTTTGCCAGGCGACAAAAATGAGACAAAATATAAACGGATATACATAAATGCTTCTCAAGTTTTAGCGGGATAATGACGTGCTCACCATTATAGGTTTTCCATTGATAAGCGGATTTGTTATCAGCTTTTATTTTTTATTGTGTTTTGGGGGCTATCCTTGTTTACATTGTGCTATCGTAAATCGAAATCGAAAAACCATCCTATCAAAAAACATACACCACTTTCATAAACAAAGCCGCAATATAAAGATTATCAAGGATTTATGAATGTATCATGTTTGTCAAACCCTACGCGACACAGGGATTTATTCCTTAGTGCGAGAGTAGTTTTAATAAAATACATACGGCACAAAAGACTTTCAATTACATGTAAAACAAATTCGAATTAATGTTTTTGTAGGTAATGTAAAATGGCGTGACGTTTCCGCGTGACATAATAACACAGTATTATGATTGCTACATCCTTTTATTTGTTTATTAAACTTCTAGCTGTGACTAATTTGTGTTAAAGGAACTGATTGGATATCAGTAATCTCTGTATTTGATATTTTCAATGAAATTACTTTTTGGGAAACTCCAATATGCTTCATCCTGCCTTGACATACTTATTAAAAACTTGCGTGGTCATTAAATACAACCAGTGGCAAAAATTACAGTGGCCAATGAATGAGTGGTAATTGGATTAAATTCGCACTAAGTATTCATATTATTCTAAAAACTTTTCGAACACAATGACTGGAAATTCAGTACGGGGCGGCACTCTTACTGTCAATACAATGAATTTCCAATTATTGTGTTGGAAAAATGCTTAGGAGAATAGGAATAGTTTTAAATGTAATATTGCCATTCATTTATCGGTCATCGTAAATAGCAGAATCGGGACCCAGATTTTGTCGATGATACCTCTTAGGGGTCAGAATAACAATTAATACATAATTAAACTGTGGCTGGGAGCAAGAGAGAAATGGGAATTTACTTTTGTTTTTTTTTCTAAGTCTAATTATCTAGAAAGATTATTATCAAACTAATAAGCCGGTTCTACAGAAATAATGAGATTGCAAATCGTTCTAAATGTCAATAAACTGAGGCTCTCGCAAAACGGTAGACATTATGATGAAGCAATAATTCAACACATGAGGCAAATCTTCGTGAAACACTTTAGAGACAAATCGTATTCTTGCAACATGCGTACTTCGGTCAAGTCAACTAAATCAAGAACTATAATATACTCGTAGCTGAACTATAATATGGCTAATCCATATAATAGTATTAAGAACATTTTTGTAAACCCATATTTGCAAATAAAAGTATATTCCATTCTATTCTAACACAGCTCTTGATAACTGAGATTACATTAAGAAGCTTGGATACTAACATCAACTTAAGTATGGTTTAACGTTTTAAGTATAAAGAGGGTAATTAAGGTAGTTTATAGTTTTACTATGGAGATAAAGCCGCAAATAGACTTTGATAAGCCGCTACTGTTTATATTGTCTACAATGTAAAGACTGTTATCTACCGTATAGTGTACAATAATCTATAAAAAGATTTCATTCTTAAATAATTGAGTGACTGATTTTAGAACAATAGATACGTGGTATCATTCACAATAATACTTTTATCTATAATCGTATGTTCTTGAGAGGCATACATAGAACAACATCATAATTCTGTAGATTTTTTAAACAATTCCAATCTTTTTTTTAAGTGATTAATCTAAATTAACATGAAGTATCAAAAAGGTTGTGTCTTGTTAGCACTAATTGATTTCAAAAATAGAATCGACTTATAAATGCTAAAGCTATAATAGTTTATTATTAAATTGCTTCCTTATTGTAAAGCAATTATAATATTGATTGTAAACAGAATACTAACCTGACGAATTGCTCGACGCCGCCACATTCTGCTATCATTAGGCAGAAGAAGTGGTATAAGGCTATCATGACAGCCTCTTGTGCGACTGCCTCAGCCGGCAGCCGCGCCCTGGGCACGACTATTGATATGAAAGAGGTCGCCGCCACGATCTGTAACAAAATAATTATTTTTTTCAATTTAATTGAGAAGTTTTTATGGACTGCCAATGACAGTACCGAAAAAGTATTAGGTACATATCCGAAAACTTAACATTCGTACTGCGCAAATTTAGAAGGTATCAGTAACGTCAAAAAGAAATATGCGTCCAACGTAAGCAAGCATGTGTATGTACCAAATGTACCTGTAATCACACCCAAAATGAATAATTATGTGAGAAATCGAGATGATGTTATCCACACTGTAGTTTCACTACAGCATAATGCAAAAACCCCAAACGCATTTGATAAACGCTGTTTTGTTATATTCTTTTTACAATATTTCAATGATAACAAACTAATTGTTGTTGTTTGCAACTACATTAATTAAATGCTTAGTGTAATGTTTCCCACAGCAAGCCACGCAGAAATTTAATTTCGGTCAACAGGCCAAAGACAAAGCATTGAAAATTGTTAATGAGTAATTAATTGTTCGAAGCCATTGTCATTCAATTGAGCCCTCAATCTTCATTAAAATTTATTCAGTGTTGTATTGAAAATACTATACCTGGTGATTATGAAAAATCACAAAACAAGTTGTAACACATTATTTACGGCAACAAAAATAAAAAATATTTTTATGGAAATTATATATGTACCTTGGTGTCATTACTTTATGTCCTGTCTATGTGCTTGTGGTAACACAGATGAATAAATATAATTTATTCTTTTTAACAATATAAATTTTTCGTTAAACATTTATAAGTCCTAATTGTTTAAAAAACAACTAGCACGGAAAATAAAATGAACCACAAAAGATATTATATGACCTAGGAGCCTACTACTTCTTAGCGTGTCGAACAATGGCATTGATAAATATATTTTCTGACGTCAGTACCTAGTGCCTGACAGCATTGTCGGTGGCCTTGAGTAGGTCCTCGCGTGTGCAGCTAGTAGGACTCGCTGGCAGCTTATTAAATTGGCCATGGTTTAAGGAGAGACACTGAGCTCAGCTGTTCAGTAGCCTCACTTACAGCAAGGCTTGTTTTTTTTTATAAATGGTTTGGGTTCGGCGTCTATTCATAAACCGACATACAACCCCGTGTAGGCCTCGGTAAGTTGCTCCCAGGGGTTTTATTTTCAAAGTGTGGTACTAAATGCAGTTCGGTATGTCTTCAGAGCTTCAGTATGACTAAAAGGTTGCCTAAACAAGTTTTTTTTTATTCCTTTATGCACGGAGCTTTATTATTGCGTCTATTTTTTATTGAGCTTGACACTAATTTCGAACAGATAGATAGTCCTTGACTTGAAGACAAAACCTTAATAAAAAGATATAATCAATCGTGTCCGCAATATTAATTAGCTGTAACTATCTCTTTATCGGGTGAATCTTGATTGGTTAAATAAATCAGGCCATATACCTACTAATGATGTACTTAATAACTAGGGCTCAACTTTCCAAATCTATTAAGCCAATTCGTCGATAACTTTATACAAATGTATACCTACGTACATTACCCCTCTTTTGTGGCCGACCTACTTGGCTAATTCGCAGTTTTTATCTAAATGCTTTGCTTGGCGCATAAAACAAATCCTTAATGGAGTTTTAAAAACTGATAACAATATTACTAAAATTACGTCAGATCTATTTACTAGCACAATAAATAAAACAGGAAATTAATGTTGTTTCTATGAAATAAATTGAACGTGGTATAAATACTTTGCGTCTACAGTACCTACTCGTACACGTGTTGGTATTTGATTTATGCTTACCAATTTTATATCAATACGAAAGTAGAACTCTATCTTAATTAAAATTCGGTACATAGATAGTCTGGAGCCTGATCGCATATAAATAGTAAAAATAACAGCCTTCACACGTCCCACTGTTGGGCAGAGGTTTCCTTCTTTAAGGTGATCACTGATCACCACGCTAGCTCATTGCGACTTAGCTATCACAATACTGCGGTGTCCTCACGATATTTTCCTTCTCCGTTTTTCAGTGGTGTCTTAGACTAAATAAAAAAGCACATTGGCTATTATTTGCTTACCCAGAGCGAATACTCAGAGATGAACAAAATAACCAGGTACAAATACAGAGATGTAATAAATAAAAATATGTTATTATCAAAATTATGAAAATACTGTATTTTGTAAAAAATAAACATAACACAACATTTTTATATTTTATCGCACATTTTTATCCCTAAGGCTATATAGCACAAAGAATAATAACTTTATAGTTGTAACTAGCTGTTGCCCGCGACTTCGTCCCCGTGGGTAGAAGATATAAGTTATGATTTATACCTGCCATGTTTTTTTTTCACATTTTCCATTGTATCTTCGCTCCTATTAGTCGCAGCGTGATGGTTTATAGCCTAAAGCCTTCCTCGATGAATGGTCTATTCAACACAAAAATAATTTTTCAATTTGGACCAGTAGTTCCTGAGATTAGCGCGTTCAAACAAACAAACATACAAACTCTTCAGCTTTATATATTAGTATAGAGTATAGATTACATAACAGTATGTGTTGTAGCCACGTATATATAATGTATATATTTTGGTAACTTTCGGACCAATGTCGACAGGTTCGTTTTTTTAATTTTTTAAATACAAGAAAGGAATACGCGTAACTGGCATCTTAGATAATTTACATCTCTGTTTATACTATACTTAAAAACATATACTTACATATAAAAACTGATAACCTATTTCACTATTTTAAATTACTTACATTAATAACTTAAATCAGGAAGAATTTTATTATAAGTTAGGCAATTATGACTTGTAGGGGATTTAATTATCTATTTTATTACACTAAACATGAGCAAATAACCTCACAAGCGCATTACGAGATTATTATGACCAGAATCTGATAATACCACGAAAGGAAGCTTTACCAGAAATAGCTTACTTGGAACGTTTGTTTGAAAGCTTCTACGCTGTTTACTTACGAATCGATAGATTATGCAATCATTTCAAAATAACTCTGAGTACTTCTTACACATCTCGTTTTCAAACTTAGGCGGTCTAAAAAATACCTTTAAACATATCTATTGGAACCTTGTGTAATCAATTTATTGAAAAGCAATCTGTCTGTCTATCCGTACGTCTGTTAACGGGCAAAATTGGCACAGAATGTATTTCTGTTGCCTCTGTAATATTAAATACTACGGCTGTAAGGGGCATAAATTTGTTGGAAACGCAAATAAACTCCCAAGCGATTTTGTATTTTTTCCCTCTATGACAACCTGCCAAATATTGACGGGCCTGTTGGTCTAGTGGTTAGTGACCCTGACTGCTATACCGGAGGTCGTGGTTTCGATTCCCGCCCAGGACAAATGTTTTGTGATGAGCATGATCATTTGTTCTGGTGTCTGGGTGTAATTTATCTATAATATGTATGTATTTAGAAATATATAAGTAAGTTTATCAGTTGTCTGGTTACCATAACACAAGCTCTCTGCTTAGCTTGGAATCAGGTAACCGTGTGTGAGTTGACCCAGGATATATTATATATTATATTATATATTCGTTCTAATATTAGTTCTAAAATATTCTTAGACCGGACAGAGAATAGGATACACACTTAACAAATAAAAGGTACCTAACTTCTTATTGCATAAGCAATTTCAAATCATCGTTGGCCCCATAGACACCACAATGATTGGTACCACAATGTAAATGGTAAAGCGAATTCATTCGAAATCTTAGTAAACACTTCTTACTTACAGCATATTTTGCCCATAGGTCATGTGTCATGTATTATAACGTTATGGTACACATAACAATATAAAATGCGACTGGATTACGGCAATCGTGGTTCTACGACTGCAATCTAGATTTTAATCGCTACGCACCGAAATTACTTTCAGCATGCTAATGCTGACTAACATGCAATGGGAATAAACAAAAAAACTCCATTAAAACGATAAAAAGAGGGCTGGTTATTACTCATACTTACATTACATCAAATTACAATTTTTTTACACATGATTTAGTCGGCAACAAATATATACGTTTATCGATACATATATGCTTCTGCGAATTTGACCTGTGTCCTAGTGTACGTCGTCTTAAGGACCGGGTTTCTTCCCTTGAAGCTATCGTAAATTCAAAGACATTAAAAATTAAAAAGCTCAAAATATCATACAGATGGACTTGTCATTTCTAGATTTTGTGCAATTAACTATCACTTACAATTACTTACCTCAGGTGAAATGACATAACAGTTAGACACGTTATTTGATAATACGGTTTACTAACGCCTATTTATGGAATCGTCTTACTTGCCCCGAACTCAACCGGAGCTCTTCATCATGACTACTAATGAGCTCCATGGTAAGCAAAATTACTTTATTTTAAAAATGACTTTCGTTTGTCCTTTAATTTTAGATTGGACTATTAGCCTGTTAAGTTGATAAGTCTGTGCTTTATAAGTTTTTACTATTTCAACATTGTTATTAAGAATAACAAATATTACCAATCCCTACTCACAAAGGTTTCCGTTTTCCCGTTGATATTTGCTGAGTATGATAATGTTTAAGAATCAACTTTCTCAGTATTGGCGGTCAACAGAGAACGGTATTCGTCGCTGGCTCATTACGAAACAACAAGACTTGACTTTACGCAATAATGACCCACGAGGCTCGCCAATGAATCGTACCCTACTTGCCACAAGGATCTATTAACATATTTAAATTCTAATTGTATTTTCTGTGTAAGGACTTACTGAATGAACACAATACTCGCAAAAACAAACTAATTTATGTACTTATAGGTTTAATTAACATGGGCAAAGGTTAGGAATGTTCAATATTTAATCGAGATAGTTAAATCTAAATAGATGTCTTAAGATAACTCATTACAATGATAAACGTATTCTTAGTACTCACAATAATTTAACACCAGCGGTCTTTATTTTCTCTATATATTTTATTATATTTAATTTCCGTGCAAAATGATATTTCTCGCTTTCTTCTTTCATCGGATTGATAATTTTGCAAGACATTAATAGCTATGACATATTTTTATTAAGTCATTACTATAAACAGTTATGAATTCCATGAATTTATTAAAAAAAAACAATATGAATGCAGACTGTGTCTTATTGTCTTCGTACATTGGATGAGGTGGGATGGATTCAACTTACAAAATTATTCTATCCGTATTTTTATAAGTAAAAACCTACAACGTAATTAACAAGTATGTAATTGCAAAATAATCTTTAACGGTCAAGAACGCCGTCTTTTTTGTAATGTCGAGGTCAATTTTTACGTCACAATGTGAAAATTCAGACAATATAATAATGCAAAAGTAAATAAAAACAAAAAAGCTGGACAGGTAAATCTTCATATCCATCTAATTATGAGTGCTACGTAAGCGATCATATCATTATAAAGAAGCGTATTACAGATTGCATTGGAGATTTATAGCTAATATTTTTATCTATTTGAGGGTTTCTTATTTCCCTTCTAATAAAACAAAGGTCGAAGGTCGACTAAGGTTTTTTTGTTCGACTTTATAAGCTGTAAGTCCCACGTGTACTTACCTTATACATAAATCATGAAGCTATTGATTAAGTTTTTAATGTGAAATGTCCGTCAGGTAAATGTAATAGTAAGAAGATATATTAACGCTTTTATTCTATTATTTTGAAAGCATAAGCTACTTAGTCTTAGATAGTAATTAAGGTGTCACCGACTGGTACATATTATCCGGTCACTTTCATTACTTGTTAACGTCATCACTCTAATCCTTAAATAAGATTAGTTGTTTTGTAAATGAAGAAAATAAAAATAAATCTACTGACGGGCTTTACAGACAGACTTCATCTTTGCTCTCTCCAAAATGATTTATTGACAATGCACAAAACACTAAATATGACCATCTATTCCAAGTCATATTGCGTCGGTGAATCACAAACAATAAAAATGATAATGTTTAATAAGTAGCGAAGTATTTTTCTTGCAATAAGCGCTGACTAAAATGTAAACAAGACTGTCTATACACAAGTATAAATATAAAGATAGCTCAAGGAATTAAATTGAAAGTATCGTTTAACTTGTCAGATAGTGGGTCAAGCAAACATTGTTCCCACTAATTTCTAAAGAAATAATGAAAGCTTCTGAAGGTGACGTCAGAAAAACAAGCTTACGAAGGAATGACATGTTTGTGAGCCAAACTAGAACAAACCAAGTAAGGGGTGTGATCATGAAACGTTATCAGCAGAAAGAAAATGCTTTTAGGGGGAGCGATAAAGCATTTCCATATGTCGTAAAATATATTCATTCAATTGTGGGTGACCGAATTATAGAATAATAATAGAATTTCGTGAGATAAATATTTTTTGTAAATATAATAAAAACAGTTCTTTATTACAAGAAACTCAGTTACACTTACTAGAAACTAAGTTCAATTAACTAATAAATTATAATAATTAAGATATAAAAAAATCAGCTGCACTGTTTTATTAAACATCAATGCAGCTGTTATTTCTCAGCGTATCCAATAACAAAATCTTAACGCACAATCCGTGATACAATTGAAAACTCCTGGAGCAAAAATAGCCGTTCCATTAACGAACATTCGAAACCTTTTATAGTTAAATTCGTTAAAATGATAGCAATGACAGGCAAAATAGTTTTTGTTAAATGGAAACAATGTTTTTTTTAATAAGGAAGTCTTAATGTGCGTTGAACTATTTATTTATATCAACTTGGTCTCAATGAGCAGCAATTGGCAAATCTGTGACGCATTATGGGGCTGGGCTGACGTTTATGGTGTAATAAAAGAGCGCTATTTAGGGTGTCGCCCTCCCTCAAGAGCTATATGGGAACCCTAGATAACTCCCTTTGACCTGCGTTAAACCACTAACATAATGAAAGGACTTCGGATAATTTGGTTGCTTAATAGCTGTAATCAAAACCGTTTTCGTCATGGAAAATGTATTTGCGTCATCGCAAACTTTGACGTCGAATTCGGAGTCTATTTCTGTCAAAAATACCAAGTTAAGGATTTGGAAAGGGTAATTCGTATTATCAAGTGTTTGTTTACGAGTTCGTTGTACTAACGACTGATTTGAACTGTGGACTAGCACTGAAATGTGGTAGTTCACAATATTTTCATTCTACATGTGCCTGTATTAAAAGCAAAAAAACTGACAATGATGATATTTTTATTAATTGAACGTATATCGCGGTGTCTGCTTCGTGGAGGCACATGGCGAGGAATAGGAAATTTGGGAAGGAGTTGGGGAAAACTATCATAAATAATAGTCTAGAAACTAAATAAAATACATGGAATAAGAATAAGTATACTTACGGGATATATACTGAGTACCACAGCAACATGGGAGATACTCTCTCTCCAATGTTTCATGGCAGCTTTCAACGTGATGACGTATAAAGCGCATATTGCTATGAGGATCGCTGCACCACAGGCCCATAGCACCCATGCGTAAGTGTTAAGAGCTGAAACAAAAAAATATAATGTTTTTAATCCAATAAAAAAATACAGCAATAAAAAATGACACACACTTTTGTTTCAAGTGCAATATTATTTATGAGTTTTTGGCAATGAGTTTGTATGCAGCAAAACCTAACACGTTGGACAGTATCATTGAACATCAGCCAAAATACTAACATAGGTAAATAGTTCATATCCGCTTTTAGCTGCAAAATTGTTTGGAACTCTAGCTAAACATTTACCAAAGAGATATTCACTGGAATTATTTAGTTGATTGAGTTGAATAAAGTTCTAAAAATACCCAACACCACAGGATACGTGACTACTTTAGATACAAAAACTATTTATAGCAAGACTAGTACGAAGTTATAAAAGCTAAAAGGCATAACAGGCTATGCAATAAAGGAATAAAGCGTACAAAATTGACTCAATTGGTTTTATTTGATACAAAAAATCTTAAAAGCTTTTGCACGCACTAGTCAATACATTTATAGACTGGGCTAATAGCAACACGTTATCGAACATAGCTTTGTCTTATCTTTGTTCCTTTATTGATTTTCTGCCTTTTGTTGCCTGTTTCCTAAGTCTTTTTAAAAGCTCAGCAGCTTTGACAAAATTATCCAATTATAACGAAAGTGAATTATTAACAAATTTTGAACAGAATTATAGAAACGATTAGTTCAATATGGCGGCGATACTAAGCTACAACAGGGAAATACACGGTGATTTTTAGTCGTCTTACAAAAGCAGCCAGTTCATGTATCCGACGTAAATTACCCCTAGGCGCGATTATTATTTTTTATCATCAACTAAGATAATAAGTACGAAGAAAATTAAACAAGAGAAATCTGAAATTTACTCTTAAAAATGATAAAATTGCCGCCGCCTGCGCCCCTCACCATTGTTACAAGGCTCGGACAGCGCTCGCAACAGAGCTGTGTTTCTAAAAAACTACGAATTGCATCATAACATTGAATAAAAATTGCATTTAATATTTTTTCAAATCTCATAAATACCTATTTGTTTATCATGAACGTGTTCTAGTCATTGGATACATGAACTGAGCTGCTTTTGTAAGACGACTAAAAAATCACGGTGTATAAGTATTACTTGGTAGTGCGTATTTTTTCAGTAATTCATATTTGTTTGTTACTTTGTTCAAATATCCAATATCACTTGATTGTCTATTATTTTAACTCGTAATTATTATTTGACGGTAATGACAGTATCTAGTATCTACTATTTAATTCGCTTACAGTTCAGTTTGTAGGTGCAGTAATTATTTTTAATAACATAGATCAATAAAATTGCTTAACTGACTATATATATATGTGTATAAATGTATACCTGCTTTTAGGAAAATTCAAAGATTGTTAAAAATACTTGATAAACTCGTTTTGTACTACATGTGTCTGAATACAAGAATACAAATTAGAATTGGAATCAAGAATTTAAACGACTTTCTTTTAGATAAAAATTACGAAAAAAATTACGGTAAAAAACTATTTCAGTCTAGATACTGCTTTTGCAACGGTAGAAGTAACTATATTATTGTTAAAAAGTTAAAACAATCGATCAATAAATCGAGGCTATCGAGGTTCACAGCTGGACTTAAGCCTCTCCCAAGTTACGCAATAAGTATATAATCAAATACAATTGAATTTACTCTCTATGTTATCTACTACTGTTAATAAACTAAATCAGAATTTTCATCGTGTATTGATAAATTGCAAATAAGTAAGAACTTTTGCCATTCTAAGGCTTCCAAGCTTGTTAACGCAAAACGTGAAGTTATAGTAAACCAGACTAGGTATGTGATTTAATTATTTTACATTTTCATAACCGGATTATGTCCTACCGTTGGGCAGAAGCCACACCCATCTCACTTAAAACTTTTTAAATTTGTTTGAAATATTTTCAATTCAATCAATTATCATTTGTTTAAAATACTTTACAGATTTTTACGTCCTTGAAAAACTATGAGGTTTGATTTTTTGTTAAAACATTTACGTGATGTAATCTACATAGTGTTTACTTCCTTTATATTGATTGGTTTCGGTTATTTTAATCAATGGGCAAATTAAATAAAGTTCGTCACACTCGCACTTGACCAGTTTTTCCTCAAGATCCAGTTACCTCAAATTTACAACATACCAAGAAAAGTTTCGTTTTGATCACAATGCCAGAATATCAGAGATTTGGAAAAGGAGGCCCTTGTTGAACAGTTTATGTCACAAAATTGATTACTCCATATTTGGCTAACCTAGTACCTACTTGATAGACTCATGCCGACTCGACGCATGTATGTGCAAGTTCGTGACATTGATCTTGTTAATTAACACTGTAGGTAATGGATATAATTGTCTTCAATGAAGTTGATGACAAAAATGTTTTACTAGAAACTTAAATTAGGGCGTAACCTATTATGTATTAATATTAAATAATTGGTACCTTTTAAGTGGCACGTCTGATTGTATGTCTGATAGCATTAAGAGCAATTACTAAAGTAACCTGGACAATTATGTCCTTTGACTTTAATTTAAAAATGTTAACCCAATGTCATTTTTTCCCTCGGGGGAAATCCACATAGACATTCAGACCTCTTTGGAAGGCGGAAACTTCGTAGTGCTTCACCCTTCCCTTGTGCCTGATTGAACAATCACGCGATGCAAACAACTAGATCCCCGGTAGGGAAACACCTTTCCACGGAGCCGCAACGTTGTATGCGGAATGTCATTCCCGGGGGTGACCATTTAAAAATTTAGAGGCGCTCTCTTATTTCTGCAAGAATTAAGTTTTGTCATAGATTTCTAATTTTATAACTCATCATCTTTACCATTTTTATTCGAAAACAAAATATACCTACGTTTTCATTCTGGATAACACTATTCCAAAATAAACTATTACATAATTGGTACTTTTGTAAAATTTGCTACCATAATCAAATGTAAAATTATACCGATGTTGGTTACGCTTGTGTTGATATCGTATTTATACATAATTCCATATTGTATTACAATTTACATAATTATAAACGCGTTTAATACACACAATAGGATATGATATTTTATGATATTAGCTTTGTTTAATAGTAAGATTTAATCTTTGTTACAAGGCAACACAGGATAACAAAGAAGAAAACAAAAATAAAATCGAATTCCATCTGATTCTCAACCTATCTCCAAAGTCCACTTATTCAATACAAAATATTGCTCAATTACTTTAAATACTGCTCTTACAGAGTCCATAAAATTCTAAAAGTCTGCAATTCCAAGAGTCGCTTGACCATGACTACAGACGTTAAGCAACGAGTTCCTAGCTCACACAACTTGCGTGAAAACAGTAATTACGGTAATATTAACAATAGTCATTATGATTAAGAAACATTTCTTAACTTCGTGTCGAATATCCTTACATCCGTTGTACGAATGCACTGCGACTACTCAAGGTTGTGTAACACTAAATACATTCATTCATATATAAGTTTGCGTCCACCCAAGAAGTAAAACATTACGAATCTCCTAAATTTTTCGAAAAAAAGTTTTTTTTTTTTGCCAACACTAATAATCCAGTCTAGGTGGTATGGCAAAAGCAGAAAAACTTATTCCAGTTCCGAGTAGAAATATTGACGTTTCATAGTTTTCGTGGGAGCCATTTCCTCTTTCTATGCCGACCTCATAACTCTCTAAAGCAATAATCTGCGTCCAGGGTTAACTGAAGATTTTAGATTTCTTCCAAGAATACTGTGCCAACGTCGTTTAATTTACTACTTAAAGAAACAATGGGGTCACTCACTACAATTTATTCTGTCTATAAGTTACTTAAACGCTAGGAATAAAAGAGGTTCGTATGCCGTTCCTGCTACCATCCGTGAGATTAGAAAGTTGTTGCATACAAACCTTACTTCATACATCTTAGTAATGCTTGAGTTACGAAACTACGAAGCAAATCATGGGTTTATAGAACCGCAAGCTTTGCAAGAATCAACGTAAAATAAACGTTACGTGATTTTGTAAAAGACTAGCTCTTGCCCGCGACTTGTCTACGTGGTTGTGATGATTTATGGAAGTTTTTTAATCAACCGGCTTCGTCGCAATAACAATAATTATTTATCCACGGAATTATGTTAAACGATGATATATTATCTTCTAAGGTATTGACTTAAAAAATGATGTGAAGGGCAAATTTGCGGAAAATTGGATATTACCTGATAATGACGAACTTATTTGATAAAGCATTAGGTATACCTTTCATCAATAAATAGGCTATCTAATTAAATGAGACTAGTAGGTACTGAGATTCACGCGTGCAAACAACCAAACAAACTCTTCTTCTTTCTAATATTAAGTATAGATTAGATTGAGTTCGCCAGATTAGGTAATAGGAGCGCTATATTGCCAATACAGGCGCTGAGATTACAGTGTTAAATCGATAGCATTACAACATTTAATATAGCACTTAAAGATATAGTTGCATTCAGTTATACATTATAAAAATGTCCTACCAAATTATAACATTGTTAAATAAACACTACATGCATAAAACGAGGGTACATCTGCATTAATTAACAATCACTGAAGGATTTCAATTAGTATGTATCTATGACCTCAGACAAACTGAAAAAAAAAACATTTGCATATTAAATCACTTCTTCAAGAACTAAACTGTAATCACTCTTCCCATTCTCTTTGCCAAGGTTTTAACACGGTGTTGGAATCGGCTGACCACATAAATTAATTTATATCACATCCTATTTAGATATAGGTACATGAAAGCGTTATGCTCTACTTATTATTGTGTTTCGAACGAATAATTAACTTTAAGTTCCGTATTCAGACTAATAAAGAAAAACGTACACGGAAATTTTGGTAGTGGACCAAAATTTCGCTTATCATGCAGATTGTAGATGTACGGATACCACTTCAGATACATTTTCTTATCTGTACTAATAAGTGACTAATAAATCTATATTTGCTACTTGGATTGCAGAAAATAATTGACGAATCAATGAATCATTCGTAACGAGATGATTGGATATGACAATGCATGTTTAGACCAGGGTCAATTATCCGGCTGCCAAAAGTTAAGTCAAATATGATCAAAAATATACAGTGTAATAAACTAGTTTTCCTGATAAATAAATTCTTGGTTCAAAGATTGTACCTTTGAGCTTTAAAGCTTAATCTTTGTCCTGTACTTTATATGAGTCAGTCCCGCTGTCTAAATGTAGTAATAGCTGAACTGTCGTTTACATCGGATCAGTTTTGCAAACAGTTCCGTCTTTTGCAGTTATTTTAATTCACATAATTAGATTTTAAAGTATAGAGATTCACAGCCTTCTTACAAGGCTTAAACACAAATTAGCAGTGTTCTCGCTAGTGGGTGGTCCAAAAGTAACTGTTTGTTGTATATTTTTGCCTATTGAACCTTATCGTGAATAACGATGAATGTTGACCTTAGATGGATATATGCAATACCCAATAATTTTAGTGATAGAAATCTTCCAGATCCCAAAAATAAACAGTAGCCTTGAAGATTTTTCAAGGCTTCTACACGTACTCGTTTTTCAAAATAACATACATATGTCTAATAGTTAAGTATAAGCCAATTCGAAAGCAAACCCCTACCATCTCTCAGTTGGAAAATTACAATTCCCCACATTGTAAAGCTTAATGTTGGAAAGCTTAAAAAGGACTTTAGCGCACATAAACCGTAAGAACTCGATCGGTATGCAGTAATATTTAACCTTATACTTTAACTATTAATTAACTTACTTAACTAGGAAATTGTTTAATATGACACATTATATTTTTCCTCTCTTAACTGTGAATCATAAGTCAACTACTTATATCTTCTTTTATAAAAGTGTTGACTAATAAAGAGGTCCAAAGGCCAGCTCGAAATAGAGAATTATGAAAAATGCTGCATCGAAAGAAATCTTGTACAATTTCTGTAGAAAATAATATAACCAATAATGTGATGAACATAATTTGGAGATAATTACATAAAACACATCGAAACAAGGAAAAGTTCCATAAAAGGAAAAGTGCAGCTATAGCTACCCCGCAAGTGGTATTTACTACATCTCTTTTTAATCTTGTCAATGTCGCAATATTTCCCTTGAACCCAGTTAACTTTTAACCTCAGTAACAGCCAGGAAGCACGGCGAGTGATTATTTTAACTGCCGCGTCTATAAAAAGCTTTTGGTTCAATAACTTATCACGTGAATAATCTTTTGAATGGGGATATACTAGATATTAAGAAGTGATTCTGTGTATACCCGTTTTTAGGGATTGGAGAGACAGTCACTCTATCTAAAGTATAATACTGGACAACAGAATCTGGTAAGACTAGAGGGCCAGGCAAATATAAAAGGGAGACTTGATAAAATACAATTCTTAGATCTTTCTGTAGATATAATTTCTTGACTTGAAAAATATTTTTAAAGTCCCTATTAAGTATAAGTAAACATTCAAATTACAATAAAGTTAGTAAACAGCAGCAACAGCTTAGAGACAACTATTACTACTACCATTGATTTATTTAGTATATCAATGACAACTATTAAAAATTTTCATTGTAGACTTTTAGTACCCTGAAAAAGCTGACCTACTTGGAGGGTCGTTTATATTTTCATTTTGCAGAACTCTACAAAAATAAAAGCAGGTAAATACTTTGTGGTGATCAATGCCGCGCGAGTTCTGCATAGCGTGAGTAGACCGGGTAGACACAATTATGAATTAACTATCAAATATTCAGGCTATTTTTTAAATGTGTAGTTTGCATGTGGGCCCCCACGGGCACTGTTACCATTGGCTTAGATTGGCCTTGAACTTTCAGGATTGAGACCTCATTAATAAAACCAGCTTTGAAAACACTAAGACAGTCAAAATAGAAAGAAATGTTTCGGAAAGAATAATTCTCTATAAAAAAAAAAACAGTATATTCTGAGTTTTGACAAGTATTTTTTTATAAATGACAATAAAAAGCGTGGGAACGTACAGCAGAATGGATATTGCGTTTGTTAACTACGCGGCTGTAATACTCGAGAACCGCTAATACGTTATGAAATCAGAGGCAAAAAACATTAAATAGTAATATAAATTATATTATATATATACATTTCAGTAAGACATTATACTCTATAATGATTTTATCATATTATCTATTACCTACATCTAAGAAAACTTAGAACATTAATTGAAATCACTGCCAAGTTTTGCAACAATAATTAATTTTTAAAATTACCTGTGAAGTAGGATCCAAAATCAGGATTTAAGCTGTAGCTATGGCACAAAAATGTTGTATTTACAGGAATGTTCGTATCGGGAAACTGTTTGTCCGCACTTATGTGACGAGCGGTGAGAACGCGCGTCCCACTACTGGCTTCACTTAACAAATCCATTTTAAATCAGTCACTTTATCTATTTAGTAAATTCACACGTAATTAAAACTTCAGCATTGTTTTTAATGCCAACTTTAATTTACAACATATTCGTTAATGTTAGTTGTCATGATATTTTACTAACAAATTATTGAATGCTTTAAATTTCGCGCGTTTTCCGCCGTTGACGGATGGAACGAGCGTCGAGGCGAAGGCATCTGAGCATACTGCCAAGCAGCTCGCCGTCGTCGGCGCGTATTGCGTTCACTTTCTTTCGACATTTTAGTGGCATGTCTGCGCAACGACTTTACTTTAGTGTTGTACAATGATTCTATTTTCTTCTACGACTACTTTCATGTATACCAAATATTAACTGAGCTCAGTTAAGTTTGTTATCGGTATATCGAGATAATGTTAACCAAAGTTATGATAAGATTAGGTACCCACATTAATATAACTAGATGTGTCATATTTGTTTGGGAAAGCGTTGAGTATTTCAAATAGAAAATTACGTTGACAAAGAAATAATAAAAAAGAGTTATTAAATTTCCAGTTTTTTAATTTGCAACTGGGGCAAATAATTATCCCTGGATCAACTCTTCTAACAATTTCGATGTTATCGATAAAATTATTATCGACAGGGTCCAGCGCCACCCTACGGTGAGGTAACACCTTGGTAACATTAAAAAAAACACTGGGTAATATTTTAACCGGCCACTTCATGCTCTGCTTGGAACAAAGAT
>NC_039484.1:7430884-7527577 GCF_003590095.1 Trichoplusia ni | reverse complement strand
GTGGAGTGCTTCAGCAGGTGATTATTACTATCTACTATCTATATTTGAAGATCTTCCCAAAAGAATATTCACATCACTAAGATTTCGCTGATATTCTCTGATGTCAAGATTTAATATCAGTAAAGTTTTATCAAAAACTTTCAGTTAATCGCGAATTAAAATGCCTTGTGGTGGCCAATCTATCAATGGAGCCTCAACCGATCAGAAGTCGTTGTGGCGTGATAGAGCTGGCTCCTGATTGGTCGAAGTTGACGCGATATCTATTTCGGTCGCAAGCCAGAATGCGCGCGCTGTAGCTACGGCGCATGTGTGCGAGCGATACGTGCGGCATCGATGTGTGCGTGTGTTGTTGAGGCGCGCTCTCTGTTTACAGCGCGGTGGTGTGGCCGGCGAGCGCACGCATTCGACACTGTGTATCGTGCGAAATCGAGTTTTCCGGCGGCTCTCGAGCTGCTTTATCGTTTATGGTGTTTTCCTCACAGTTAACTGGTGCTAATATATGTCACACGTAAAGAAAACATTCGGGATTTGTGTTAAAACTCAGTTCCGAGCGTACTTTTGGTGCAGCTCATAAAAATTATTCGTGTTTTCGGCGGATGCGATGAATAAATTTTGCAAATCGAGTCTGTGTGTCGAAAAGGTTCGTGAGAGCTATGTTTTGATCGGTCGGCGTGTTGTGGAAGTGCCGGGCGGTGCAGACGCGATACGACTCGCGGCTCTCATCCTGATCTCAGTGAAACTCAGGCTGTGCTGCAAGTTGTTCTCACTGCGAGTCCTGGGCCCAGAGGACGTGCTCGCCAGGACCACGCACCAGGACTTGTTGGACCGCCATACAGTGCCTGGCACGTGCTGAGGTAGGCCCGAAAACCCGTGACCTTGGCTTTTTCGCTTCGCTTTACATCTAAGTGGTACATGAAACGGATGCTAATATACCGCATTTTCTTCTTCAATATAATCATCGTTTTATGTCTGCCAAGTACTTAAAGCTATCCTTTTCTAATTAACACCGTCGTGGTACTCCACGAACATGTTTCTTAGCACGATGCCGCTAATCTTTCATATAATTTATCTTTAATGTGTATTCAAGTTAGTGTTTATACCAGAAACATGTTGTATATATTATTTATTATGTAAATATATAATCACACTTATAAAACTTTATCACCAAATCTTTATATCAGGTACGAAATATACGTCAATTGCTTCTTCCTGGAAGACTCTACATTTTTCTTCAGATGACTTGCATGAGTTTATTGTGTTATAAAATTATTATACATTTAATTTTGTTAAATAATAAAATATCTACAGGCAGATGCTGATATATTCGAACATGAAAGTTTTCAGCATTAGTACTCGTTTCAGTAGTTACAAGCCCCTCGTAATCAAATTGGCGGCTCGTCCGCTATGAAGAGAATCTCTAGTCAGTTCGCCAAAACGTTTACATTCGTGTTAAATGCATTTGACCACTCCAGTTGATAACGACAGATAAATATGAAGACTAACTAGATAGTGAATTGTCGCATTCCCGAACAAATTGGTGAACACATGGTTAAACATTGATATCAGTATTAACTGCAAAATGCAGGGTGAATGGCGTGTTTTGTCTAAGCAGAGGTTTTCATATAACTACGAAAGAAATTAATTATCGATACTAATTATGGGAATTGAGTCATTAGAGCGCTATGAAAACTCGATTTTAGTGAAACAAAATCATGCATGGAAAGAAAAAAATATTAGCATATGGCTAATGTTTCCGTCATTTTCCCGATCAATTTGGAAAAGTTTGTCTTTCAGTTCTTTTTTACATATTAATTTCAGGGAAAGGAAAAAAACCGCCGATTCATTGTCACATGAAAACCGTTGACCGGCTCTTTTGCAAGTTATCAATATGATGTTATCCTTACGTAATGATTTGGAGATTAGATTATTGTCGCTTAATGGCTTCCGTATAGTTAAAAACCCACTAACACCTATGATTGAGTTAACATACGGTCAATACCACCATCTGTATTCAATAATTTATAGAAAAAAACTGTTTATTTCCAAGAAAAATATTTCTTAAGAAAATATTACACATAAGTGGCAAAAATCTATTTCATCTAGATTGTAGGCCTTCCTTATGGAGTCACACAGTCTTCTGAAAATATATTTCATATCATGGATTCGCTTGCTCATCTTCTCCTCAGTACGTAGATGGCATTTTTATATTAGGCTTCTACTTCAGAATATAATAATCTACTTCAGAATATAATAATATAGAAGAAGTGGCAGGTTATAGTCTATCGAGTCAAGTAATGGTAAAAATCCAAACGGTGTTCATTAGGAGGTGTTGGATTATATTATAATTCTTTTACTCAAATTATGGTAGAGTCTGCTGTGGACTCTACCATTCTGACAACAATGCAGGGCAAATCAAATTCAAATAATAACAAGATTCATTATAGATTTGAGGATTTTATCTTAATTTTATAACTTACATTAATAAAAACTAACGCGGCTGAAATTTAAAACAAACAATGTAAATATGTGTTTGCCGTCGCCCGTCGGCAATTTAGTTTGGAAATACGTTTGATATGAAATCGGTTCCTTATTATTAATACCTTAATAATAATTTATTAGTTAACAATATTCTGCAATTAAGAAAGTTTTTTTTATCGCTATATTTTCAGTTAATATAAGAATTCTGGGACTGTATGTTTTCTCTATCAAATCGAACACAACATGACATGAAAATTTTATCTTCCGTACGGTTTAAAGAAGAGTAAGATCCATATTCCAAATTTTTTGGAACTATAAAAAATGGTTTTTCATAAGTTAAATGTTCATTATAATATACGTCATTTAGGTAATACAATATTCATTGTATTAGTAAAAGGCAATTCTAATACCAACCAGGAAAAGCAAAAGCACATCCTTAAACCTTATGTGTTTAAAAGTAGCAGATTCATAATTAAACTAACAATACGCGATTCAATAAACGATACAGTGCTTAATAAAAAATAATTTTATTCTAAGCCGTTGCTCTACCAGACCAAATAATTTAGTTTTAATTACAAGGAAGGTCAATTTATTATTATAAAATATTGAAACAGACTTTTTCGCAGGATATAGTGAAAAAAAAAACAAATATCATGACGAAATAAAGAAATTAACCAAACATCTAAGTACTTACAGATTCAGTTTCCTTAGCCACACAAGATAGTCTTTAAAGTCAAAACCAGCAAATATCACACACTATATCTCCAACAAATGTCCTTATTCTGTAAACAATACCAAAACGTATTTACTATCGATCGTTATGTAAAGTAAAGCTAAGTAATATCAAGTTGCGTCGCGTACTCACTGGCGCCGGCTGCCGCACAACAATACCGTTCAGAACAATGAGGGAATTAACGAATTTCCAACTGATGAATTATATAAGTGAGTACGTGCATTGGTGTTTGATAAATGGACTAACTACTCTGCCAGAATAGGCTGCCCGAAACGCGTTATAATTTCTATTAACTCTATATTTTTTTGACGATTTATTTTCCTGATCTATTTTTTCTTGATACTCTGTAGGTTCCTAAAGGTTATGTTTTGAGGACCTATGAGTCGTTGAAGTTTGTTATGTAACAATTAAGTATGCATTTACTGATTATTAAGTTTATATTAAGTCGGCTATAACCACCCAGCTTTAATTGCATCGCCATCAAAAACAAATAAACGCAATGAATAATAGATGAACATAAGCAAAACCTCATTACGTTAAGTTTATACAACCAGTTATTTTAATGAAACACTATATTTTAAACAATAACTTGAGAATTTTATGTATTCGCGAACCTTACAAACCTTTTAACAACATTTTTGACATTGAAGGTTGCTACGCGCATGAATGAATGCAATAAAACGTATATCGAACGCTTATTCTGGAAATAACGTTTACAAAGCATTTACACGAAATTCATTTCAATGTTTAAATCTCATAAAAAAATAAAAACGATTGGATATTAACTGTAGGAGGTTTATAATTTGGGCTCATCCCAATATGGCTGCCGATAAATACTATTCGATGTTAAGACGATCTATCGACGTATTAAAATCACGAATTAACTATTCTCCTTATACAGATGATGAAGCATGGAACGATCAAATTATATTCTGATAAGGGTATAATGACGTTTTGTTTAATAATTACAACGGCAATGTGTGCCAGAGGAGTTATCGGCGACCGTTCGTTACAGGATAAAAGCGTTTGTACGCGTTGTAAGATTATGTTGAGAGTCCTCAAGATAACAAATATATGAGGAGTGTGAAGATAAGAGCGTCCAGACTAAGCCTGCTTCTCACTGCTCATCACGATTATAAAACCAGTCTTAAAATATTACGACACCTCATATCATGCACTTCGAGATTTTGTTTTCATTACCATGTTCTATAATATTTGATAATAACGGTAAACATAATATTAATAGATATATTTCAGTGAGATAACATCCGAAATTAGTACTCTGTTGCAGTTCCTGCTGTATAAAAACGTGTAACAATATCACCCGCCAAAGACATTATGTAATAATTTGAGACACTGAAACAATACGATGTAATCATTATCTCTTTTTAACGCAGCTATAATATAAACACATGATATAGGCGCTTAAGTACTATTACAAAACTGGTCACTCATGAATGGTCCTCCGCCCACACCGCCTATGATTTTTTATAGCATCCGTACATCGAAAATAATCGTTTCAACAGCGGCCCCCGTCGCAATAGAGGTCACTAGATCTTTATTATCTCAAACTCCAATATACAATGCAACAGACAAGTTAATGAAAGCCGGACAAACATAACCCAAAACAAGAATGCTGTGACACAGTTTGGTAACAAAGGATAACAAAACAACGTCTCGAAATAGAATATTTGATGTTATAACTTATTTCTAAGCGACAATACGGTGACTTGAATACCATATTGCACTTAACGCTAAGAGTGCACACATCCGTGATAAGAACGTTCAAGCAGCACACTAGAATCAACTTGGCCTCCACACATCTGAATGGATGTTAATTAGTACGTTTGTTTTAACACTTGAACATTCAAAGGCGCACACATGCACGTGTGCCACTCGCACCATGTATAATGAACCTTTACATTTAACTGCTGCTGATTGGAAAATACGTAAACAAATTAGACGAGATAACGTTCCATTTTTCTAAAATTATTATACATTATGACTTCGTGCACTACGTGAGCTGCAACGCGTTCGCTCAAAATCTCTAATGAGTAGAATGTACCAGAAAATCTGAATCTCAACGCCAGTAGTCTCAAAATGTTCCTTTTGCTTACAAAGTTTTTGCCTTCACACTAGAGTTAGATCGTGAGAATTACATGTTCAAACATTTGTTATTTTAAAAATTGAAACAGTACTTAATCACTTCCTACAATGTACATTACAAAAGGGCGGAAGTCATGCGTTTACAGAAATAATAAATTAACGCTTTTGGTGTTTCATTTCGATGTTTCTTAGTGAGTAGCGACCTTGGCAGAAGGTCAATTCAACTCCGGTGTTTGGGAGGAACACCGCGCATCGTTGCGACACTCGCATTAAGACTTGACAAGAGTCTGTTTGTTTTTGTTTTGTGTATTCGGTAATTTTCGAGTGGACGTCGATCACTTGAAGTGGGCAACGAAGGACGATCGTCCGCACCCACGCATATTAATACATCAACAACGTCAAAATCTTGATGGAAGCGTCTATACATAATAGTAATCATGAAATAATGAGTAGACAATCATAATAAATGTTGATGTTGTTGTGGTTAGGAAGTTTTTTTTTTAATTTAGATAACTAGTGTATAAGCCCAAATTTATTTCAACGATGTCTGACACATACTTTTTTTATAAGGTTTTGGTTAGTTGGCACAATTACTTAGGTGCCAGCTCCACTGTTTCTTAAAATCAACGTTGCAACGGTGCTGGCAAATATAATAAAACTTATAGACCGTTCAAAATCTAGACGCAAGAAACTTGCCGATACCAAGTGGAACAAAACTTTAGAAGTTCGTTATTATTGGAAGAACATAAATATCTTGAAACAATGCTATGCGCAATAAGAAAAGTAGCCATGCTTGCTTGGCCGTCATTTGTTGAGCAAGGTTATACAAAATGACAGCAGCTTCAATAATTTGCACGCGGCATTAATTTCAGATTCCTTTTTGAAAGTAGAGAAGATGACCAGGCCAGAAGAAGACCAAGAGACCGTCTTTGTGGCTTTATAAATCTTAAAAAAGGCTTTAGAACGAAGAAAATAGTCAAGAAATTAGTTAAATCTTTCATTTATTTATATACGAATAGATTTAATCTATTGATAGCTCATTGAAAACGTCAAGTTATACAAATAATTGATTAATAAACCCGTTTCATTAACATAAACTGTTTGAAGGGCTGCCTACAGTTCAACTTTTTATGGAAGTCTATTATTAAAAGGATTGTTATTTATAGATTACTATATTTGATACGTTACGCAACGTTTTTTTTAAGTTAATTGTGTTCCTTGACCCTACGATAATACCTCAATACCTACATAATAACACCTGATAATCGTGTATTGCACAGATTGGAATAATTTCTGAAAAAAATGTAACAATGTTGGAAGTAATGAGTTTATTGGTGAGTAAAGTTCAGCTTCTTAAAATATTATTAAGAAAAGAAAATGTACCTGAAACGATCAACATTATCTTTATTATTCAGTAAACATTACACTTATTTCAACAGTGTCTACGTGCAACAGTATACATCTAGCCAATGGTCACACGTTTCCCTACATGTAGAGCCAAGTAAACGGACTCACGGATAAGATTGTTTGTTCGAAGCCAATATTTGACATCTCACAAACGGGTCAGGCGTAGACGGGTCGGACGGCCATTTTGCAAGTGCAAATTTTCCAAGATAAAATAATCAAGGAGGGCTTAATTATGATTAAGTGATTAAAATACAACCAATAAATTCACGGTACGAGTAAGGCCTTCGTGTACCTACTTAAGTACTTAATATTGCGTTACATGTTTTGCCGAGATATTGAAAAACAGATTCGAAAATAATAAGGTTTAATCGATGTTATCGGGATAGTAATGAGGAGTTTTATCATGATTTATGTATACTATATGGAACGTAAGGCGACTCGATGACTGGTATTATGACAGATAAAGGGGATGATTTTCTCTACATAACAGGAGGGCGTGAACACTTATGAATATCAGTTTTATTAATAAATATAATGTGAACATGTCGTAGGACAAAACCGAGTTATATAATTTTTCGTCACATATAAATCTAAACTAAAAAAGGCCCTTAAATAAACTTTTGGTTACCCTGTAGTAAATAAACACGTTCCCATCTTACTTTAAACATTATTTAAGTTTACAACTGGTGTTTATTTCGGACATTACTACCGTGGAAAGATTCCGGTCCGCCGGCAGATGGGACTGGCACAAACAAACAATACCACTTTAATTCCGCTACTGATGCGTAATAACTCCGCGGTGATCAGTCGAACGTGTTTTCTCCGATAGTATAATAATCTCTTCAATTTGTTAATTTGACTCGCTCATCCAAGTTATTTGCATTTTATGTTAATTCGATCGAGCGAACATCTAAGCGTGTATGGAAATCTTTTTCAATTTATTGATCGGATCGAACTCAGCAACAAGGTTCGTAGCAAATTGTCTCTAATCTCTACATTTCAGTAAATGTAGAGACATTTTATTTGTATCTTATATAACTAATACTGTTATTAAAACAGAAGCAGATTTTTTCATTAAAAATCTCGGCATCAAAGAGTCCGCTTAGATAAAGAAAGGAGTGTCTGTCACGACCCGAGACTGTGCACAATGTAATCAGGTTACAGGTCGCGCTAGGAATGTCAGCCTCTTATTGACGCCTCTAATATAATGCAACATATTAACCTTGCGTGCTGTTTAGGCGTTCCATTTTCGCCACAGTTATATCCAACTGTTTCTAATGAAAAACGAAGCTCTATTTGCTAAGTGGATATTTGCAACGTAAATAAAAATTAGGGCGAACTGAAGGTCCAATTAGAGTGATTAATGTCGGTTATAAACACAATGTGTTGGCTCCTGTTATGATACTACTGGCGATTCTGTGTTATGTAGAAAAAACATCATTCAAAATAAATGAACATGTTAAATATATTTTTTAACACGTCAACTCTACTTTAGCTATTCGCCAAAAGCAAACACGAGTAAACCTCAAAGAACACTTGAACACTTCAAGGCCGGGAACTCGTGAATTAGTGCAGTGCCGTGGAGCGCAACTGGGTCGATCGATAGCGCACTCTTAATTGCGATAAAAACTGCTTCTCTGTATCAGGCCATTAATTCTGTAATTATCGCGCCGTCCGCACATCAAACGAGCCGACGACGTCGCCGCGACAAATTTGTACAGCCTCTTCAAGAATGTCAGTAATGAGGTGAATATTATAGACTTATATCGTACCGTATAATATAATGTATGACATACACCTGGAGCTGAGAGAGGTGTTTATGGTTAATTCTGTATTCTTTCATTACGTGAACAGAGTTGTTTTTACTGCAAGTGTTATCAGAAATGTTTTTATTGCTTGATAATATTAACGAGGGAGGAGGTTATTTACCAGTTCAACCTGGTATACGAAACATAAGATACTTTTTATGTCGTGAACTAATAGTAGGTGTATTATGCGTTGCAGAATGTAGGTCAGTGGAGGCAACGTCAAAGCGTCCATTGTTTCCATCGGGTCGCGTCCATTAGGCTTCGTGTTGACTTTAACCGTCAAACAGCTTTTAATTGGAAAGTTTACGAGTAGGTAATTAGGTAGATACATTTGGGACGATAAGAAAGCTCCTTCTGTTGACCGTAGGGTCGCGGTATCGCGTATCGGGGTTCAGCTCAATAACAATTTGTCGGCGTTCGTTGGCCACCAGGCTCTGACAGTGATAACGGCGTCGTTTTCCAACTAAACTCGAGTCGGAGGAAACCGTTTGAACCTGTTAACCTTGCCTGATAGAGATACGATTTGAAAAGACGTTTTGTTTCATTGCTTGGGTATCCAGACCGGATCATAGGCAAATATGATTCTGATGATTTACTTATTAGACTAGATTAGCAAATACCTAACGATTTACCGAAGTAAAGTAATCTTTTTATTCATAATTGACTGAAACAACTCTCTAAAAGAAATCTTGTTCAAAAAAATCCTTTTCGCTTTTATGAATGATAGACCCATGACAAGCGTAGTCATTTCAAAAAGAATCTTCTTCAAATAAAAACTAAAACCATCTATTAGAAGGCTCATCTTCACGCATGGACGTCAAACCGTTTAAATCCATTATAATAAACGATCATTAGTATAAAATGACAGGTACTACGAACATCAATCATGGACGTGTAAAAATATTTCAGATTTAACACTTTAACTTGAAGTGCGTGCCTCTAATCGTGTGAGGTCGGAAACATCGTAATTGAAGAGTACTTTATGACTGATCTTATAGTAATACAAAGTATTTGTCTGTCTATCCGTCCAAATAATGTTCATTCAATAGGCATCTTCATTCAACTGGCGTCTGTCATTTGACTATAGAAGGATTTCAATGTGATGCTGAAAACATTTATGCATGCCACAAAAATCAACAAAACCCTATTTGATTACAATAAAACCTTATAAGTATGAAAAGAACGCAAGTAAAACCAAAGGATTGAACTAGCAGTCATAAATTGGTAATATTCATAAAAAGTTGACTGCTGTCCTCAACCTCTCGCACAGGTGTGGCCAATCACGAAGTCGACCTCATTTGTTAGGATACATTACATGTTATTACATATGAGCGATTTGATTTTCAAGATATAATTGTCTGTGTTTATGTTGACCTGGTAGTCAAGTGCGCGACTTAGGTATTTAGGAGAAATGCACACCTTAAAGAAAAAGCTAATTATTCCGTATTTTTTTTGGGATAAAATTGGCAATATAGTGTTAGATATTATTCTTTTATCGGCTGTTATTCGCAACCCTTTGGGCAAGGATTTTTTCCATAATTTCCAGCACATCAGTTCGCGTTTGCGTCGCTTATCGGTCACACGTATCCCGTGTCTCGCTCTGCTAAGAAACAGCGTTTCTCAAAGTTAATTGCTCCGTCACACTTCCTGTTTATAGCTACTGCTAAAAATGGTTAGTTGCGGTAGATGCAACGACGAAGTGTCCGAAAGTAACGCCGTCTTGTGTAGTGGCTGTAAAAAATATTACGACTATGCCTGTTCGGGTGTCACTGAGAGTGGATATCGCCGGTTGGGTGCTGAGCGCCAGGCTAACTGGAAATGTCCTGGATGCAAATCACCGAAGCCTGTGTCACTTGAGTTGATAATGCAAGAACTACAAAATATCAAACTTACTATTGCCCCGATTCAAGACTTAACCATTGGTGTCCAAGATATTAAAAAGGAAATAGTTGACATTAAGACCACGCTAGTTTCCTTTTCTGAGAAATTTCAAGTCGTTGACCAAAGATTACTCAAAGTGGAGAAGGCCCAAGAGGATGCTGTGTTAATGAAGAATCGAGTTACTACTTTGGAAGAAGACCTGAATGAAAAGAATCAATGGACGCGATTAAACAACATTGAAATCAAAGGTGTTCCTATGAAAGATCGCGAAAACTTGATTGAAATTGTCTCTAAAATTGGATCCAAAATAATGTATCCCATAGTGAAACAAAATATCAATTTCATTGCTAGAGTTCCTGCGCGCGATAACCGGACGAAACCTATAATCGTATCCTTTCTGAATCGTTACGTCAAAGAAGATTTCGTTGCAGCTGCAAAATCCTTCAAAACTCTTTGCTCGGCTGATATAGGCTTTGAAGATAAGGGGCGCATCTATATCAATGATCATTTAACGGTACAAAATAAAATTCTTCTCACCAAGGCAAAAAACCTGGCGAAAGAACATGACTACGAATATGTATGGGTAAAAAACTGCAAAATATTTGTTCGCAAAAATACTCAAACAAAATCTTTCATAATAAAAACCGATTTAGACTTAGGCAAAATAATGTAATTTTCGCATACAGTTCGTCATTACTATTTACCTATTGTAATATTCACGACTGTTATCATAAAACTTTGAGAATCACTTACAGCTCATTAGTGATCCTTTGTACTCATCAATGGAATGCTTTTGTTTGCGGCGAGCTCGCTACTTGTTGTTTACTACAAAATTATATTATTGTTTACACCTTTTTTCTTCGGTTACCCGTCATTATTAAGATAGTCATATTGCTTACTTCGATTTGCGTATGTGATATGCTTGTTAATCTTAATAAATATTCTAGTACTATACTTTATTTTCTAAGAATTATGCAATTTTTGGCTGGACTTATTTGTAAAGTTTTCAATATTTATGTGTTTGTGGGGTTTTGCTATGGTTTGACTACACTTATGTCTTTTACCGTCAACCTTTTATACTTACATACCTACTTTAGATACAGTAACTTATTTTACACCAATGGCTAGTATCTACTATCAGAATTGCAGAGGACTCAGGACTAAGACCAATGACTTTTATCGGAACTTATGTATGTCCAATTATGATATTATTTCGCTGACAGAAACTTGGTTGTTGAGTGATATATCGGATAGTGAACTTTTTAATGACAAGTACCTAGTATTCCGTCGCGACAGAGATTACGCGATGACCCAACAGACCAGGGGAGGTGGGGTTTTAATTGCAGTACACCGTAATTTTGCATGCACTCCAAACTTTAGTTGGAATTCTTCAGCTGAAGATATCTGGATCACTTTAACATTACGTAATACGCGTAGTAAAAAACCGATTAAACTTCATATTTGTACCATATACTTATGCAATCAAAACATGGGTAATAGTTTTTCTATACAGTTGACTAACTTTTTAACCAAACTTCAATACGCGACTGAAAATTTTAAACATGATGAATTTTTGGTATTCGGAGATTTTAATATGAGCAGTATCTTCTGGATTCCTTCTGATATAGGTCTGCAACCGATAAATGTTATTGGCCTACCTGCTAATAATCTGGTTGATACCATCTATGACTGTAACTTAAAGCAATACAATAACCACACTAATCATTCAGGTGGTATCTTGGATTTGGTTTTATGTAGTAATACTGTGTCGGTGTCGATATGCCCCGATCCGCTGGTGCCTGAAGATGCATATCATAAATCTCTTATTATCAAGCCCACTTTTATTGAATTAGACTCATTGGAAATACCTAGACGTAAAATATTCATGTATCGTCATGCTGACTATGAGCTAATCTGCAACCACCTATCTACTACCGATTGGTCAATATTATCAAACACTAAGTCGATGGAGGAAGCAGTCTCGATTTTTTATGAACTTATACTCAAACTAAGGGACACATTTGTACCAACACGTATTACGCCTAGTCACAGATATCCTCCCTGGTATAAGCCTTATCTTGTCAAAATAATTAAAGAAAAATTTAAATTTTTAAAGAAATATAAAACGTATGGTAACATATCTGATGACTATAGTTTCCGGTTACTCCGCGATAGGGTTAAAAAAGCTGAAAATAAATGTTACAAGGAATACATTATAAGTGTTGAAGACTCGATCTCCAAAAATCCCAAACTTTTTTGGTCTTACATCAAGAAGAAGCGAGGTAGTAGCTGTTACCCGTCGACTATGACCTATTTATCTCGTACTAGCAATTCGTGTGGCGGTACCACTCAACTCTTTTCTGCTTATTTTAGTTCTACTTTCCTACCTGCTACTGATACATTCTCACCGAGTTCTCACTCTGTTAAGATACTCGATACTCCTTGTGATTTATCTAACATTGAGGTAAGTAAGGATCGGGTATCCAAATTGCTTTCAGCCCTTGACCTTAATAAATCTGCTGGTCCGGATACTCTTCCGGCATTTTTTTTGGCTAAATGTGCTCGCGAGCTTTCACATCCGGTTACCATACTTTTTAGGCGTTCCTTGAATGATGGAGTGATGCCTAAGTTATGGAAATCAGCCTTGATAACACCAGTCCATAAAAAAGGGGCAAAAAATGAAGTTACCAACTATAGGCCTATTTCAAAACTCTGTCTTTTGGCTAAAATTTTTGAGCGTCTAGTCTTTGATCAAATGTATGCATCCTTCAAAAATATAATAATTCCTCAGCAGCATGGTTTTGTTAGAGCCAGATCAACATCAACTAATTTAGTGACTTTCTTGGATTATATAACTGTTAATATGGACAGAGGCAATATAATTGACGCTGTGTACACAGATTACAGTAAGGCATTTGATAGATTAGATCATAATATACTACTTAGAAAACTATCTGCCTTGGGTATACATGGTGATCTTTACAGATGGTTTGTTTCCTATGTTACAGCCAGGACACAGGCCGTTGCTATGAACGGATGTACATCTGATTGGGTTAGCATTACTTCCGGGGTACCCCAAGGTTCTTTACTAGGACCTCTTCTCTTTGTTCTATTCATGAACGACATTGGCTCGTGCTTTTTGAACTCTCACTTCCTTTTGTATGCAGATGACATGAAAATTTTTCGAGAGGTTAATAAGGTATCTGATGTTTTATGTCTTCAAGAAGATTTAAATCGGTTAGATGCTTACTGCAATCTAAACAAACTAGATCTTAATGTCACTAAATGCAGTGTCACTAGCTTCACGAGAAAGCGTCATAATTTCCTTTCTAGATACACATTGAAAGGTGCATGTCTTGAGCGTGTAAATGTCGTCAGAGATCTTGGTGTTCTAGTCGACAGTAAACTTCTATTTGATCACCATGTTAATCACATTGTTGATAAAGCACACAAAACGCTTGGTTTCATCCTTCGTGCCTCTTCGCCATTCAAAAATATGAAGTCACTTAAAGTAATTTACTGTGCTTATGTGCGTAGCCACCTTGAGTATGCTAGTCAAGTCTGGAACCCAGGTTACTATATATATAACAATATTATTGAACGAATCCAAAAAAGATTTTTAAGATATCTAAGCTTTAAATTTAAATTACAATATTTAGATTACGACCAACAATGCACTAGACTCCATCTTTTGCCTCTTCATCTTCGTAGACAAATAGCTGATATCCGTTTCCTTCTGAAAATCGCTCAAAATGGTCTTGATTGTTCTGATCTCCTCAGTAACTTATATTTGAACACACCTTCTAGGAGATTGCGCTCTCATAATTTACTCCATACCCCATTCTGCCACACCAATTATAGAAAAAATAGTTACTTTCCAAGAGCTATACACATATTTAATAAGTTAAACCAAAGCAACCCTACTATAGACCTGTTTTGTAGTAAACCCCACTATGTCACTAGACTATTATCTAAGGAACCCAAAATACTGTTATAATTTTATAAGTAAGTAATTTTTCGTGTGACCTGTATAATTTTCACAACACCTATAATGTTTTCTTACCATCTGTGGAAGCTTGTAATTGGCATATGCTAGTATTATGTTGTTGATCTAATGTGTAAATATAGCCGTAAGCTCCCCAAATAAAATAAAATAAAATAAATAAATAAATAAAATAAATAAAATAAAATAATAATTATTTTTTTTAAATAAAAATCCTGGGACAACTCACACACGGTTATCTGATCCCAAGCTAAGCAGAGCTTGTGTTATGGTAACCAGACAACTGATAAACTTACTTATATATTTCTAAATACATACATATTATAGATAAATTACACCCAGACACCAGAACGAATGATCATGCTCATCACACACCATTTGTCCTGGGTGGGAATCGAACCCACGACCTCCGGTATAGCAGTCAGGGTCACTAACCACTAGACCAACAGGCCCGTCAAGTCAAATCATTTATTTATAATTTATAGGAAGAAGGTTTCCTCCTCAATTATGCTGTTGGTAGAGCTAACTCTACTTTTTTCCTCCAGTTTCCTTTCCCTTAAAGGAAGAGATAAAAAAGAATTAATTTAATGACTTTTTATTAAATGAACTTTTTCCTTTTTTCCTTTTTTTTTACCTTGCAAATAAATTCTATTATAGCATCTTATTTTTAAATTATTTTTATAGCTAATAAGACTTAGCCTTTGCTTAGGATTCTAAAGATACTATTAAAATGTGCTTAAGCATTTATCAACGGTGGTGAAATTAAAATGACTAGCAAACATATACAGATGAAATCTAAACAATACTCTCTTTATGGGTTAGTCGTGTTAAAAGGATAACACTTAGCGAAATTACGTAATCTAACACTATATTTACACGATCACACCTTTACATTTATATACATAATTTATCTTCACATCATCTGTCTAATACATTTTGACGTGCGTTTAATTTCAGTCACAGCTGATTGTGAAGGTTGTTAAAAGCACGTTCGCATTCAAAAAATATTTGAGCTGAGTCTAGCTTGAAGGTTGTGTGTGGGCAGGTTTTTATAAGCTTCATGTTTCTTCTTACATTTATATAAATGAAGCGAGACACTTAAATGTATTGTAATTAATCTAGGGACTTTCATCAACGTGTCGAAGAATCCTAAAGCCTTTTTAATATAATACATAATCTTGCTATAAATACTTAATATGTACATTTATATTCATGCAACGGATTTCATTTCCTTAATCCGAGTAGTCTTTAATCCTATAAAGCTTTGGTCAATTTAGTAACACCAATTCAAACGTAATCCCATTTATTGAATGATGATTGAATACGACAAATCTATTGAAAATTATAGTTTTTGTCGTCGTTTTGTGAAGATATATTGGGTATAACGCTAGCCTCGCCCTAAGTCGGGGCCATTATATTTTATATTTAGCCCGTAACCGTACCATTAGGATGAAAATAATGACCATAATGTGGGTATTTGAGAGGTTAAGTTATTCCTATGGTCACCATAAACATAAAATATGCAAATTGTTTTGTGTATGAAGCTGTTTCGGTTTTAAATTATTATATGGGTGACACGTCTATAAAAAAATACAAAATTTAAAGTAACATTTAAATACGAAATTCGTACATAAGTTTATTAAATTTTGACTCTTTAAAGCAATAAATATGTTACTTTTATATCCATTGTACGCATGAAGGGCAAATTATCTGAATTTAAAATATTACGACTTTAAAAAATCAATGAGAGACTCTAATCGGTTGTGATCACTTTAAAATGACAAGTGAAGGTCTAAACGCCCTTTGAATTTGATGTTATGTTTAAATTATTAAGACGTTAGTCAACAACGAGCTTTGCTTGATAACAACCATCAATCATATTAATCTGACAAGAGTACTTCTAATTGAGAAGAAATATATTATAATTATTATTTGGGATGAATGATATATTGTGAGGAAAGGATAAAATACTTACTTATCCATGTTTTTTCAGGTTGTTTGTGGTTTTTCTAGATGATTTCAGGCTCTCCACAGATAATATCTTCGCAAAATTAAAATTAACCATACATTTATTAATATAACTTATTTTGTTGTTAACTAGTGGCAATAAAGTATATTAAAATGACAGTCACTTTCTACTTTTATTGTCATTTTATGTATGCCAATGCTGTTTCGCGAACAGAAGGCAAAATATAATATTGTATTTTGAGTGGGTGTGGCGTTGACACACCACAACTCATTCGTAAAGTTAAATACTAAGCGAGTAGATTTTTACAGAATTTTCCGTATTTTTTTTTATTATTATCAATCATTTGTGTCACATTGCCGGGTTAAGGATACCCTTCCTTCCATGTATCTCGATCTTGCCAGTATCGTATGAAATAAACTTACTTCACTCAATAAAATTCCTTCAAATTATTTAAACTGGATCAGTAGATACTTTGTAATTAGATCCAATAGATCCGATACAATAGTACATTCGGTCTAATTTTAAGAAGTATTTTGTTGGTTTTCCCGTAATTGAGGTTGAAGGTTAAATTCGACCTATATCTTATCAATAGTAGATCTTTGGATAATATACATAACTTACGAATTACGAAGAATACGGATATACTTAGTACAAATATTTCTCTTCCACTTTAGAAATATTAGCCGCTAACACCAATGTTAATAGACTCATCAAATAATATTCTCCAGTTTATTAGAGACTTGGGTTTCCATATAAAAGTAAACAAGATTATATTAACTACGTATTTCAGACTTGGCTATGACAAGTAACGAGCCCAATTCATTAGCGCAGGCCATCTCTTGGGAGAGTCGCTCGGCCTTTGAGTAACTACTTACAAACACGCAATTATTTGACTTCATAATTACTTGTCATTAATTTTCATTTGTTTACAGTATCGCGTTTTATTATATACCTAGTTAATGGAAAAGTGGAAAATTTATTTCAATAGCAACACGTATTTCAAAGGATTATTTCAATAAAAATATGTAAACGATGTTAAATCATGAACTAAATTAATTGGGGTTTTCGTTGGTGTTGCTAAGAACGCCCCTGAAAGAAGTATTTATTTGAAACTGTTTAAACTTGAATTAGGATAGCAGAAAACATTTGATAATGTTATGCAATTGTAAACAGCTAGTCTTTAAAAAGACGTGACTTTATGGTTGACACATTATTCTAAATAAATAGATTATGAGCTTTAACGACACTTCAATTTGCTGGAAAGTTGGCAACCATTAGCTAATCAGCTTAGCCGTGATTTAACATTATTGTAAGATGATTTGCTTGTGAATGTTTAGGCAGACATTTAGTTTTAATATAAGTTTAAGTGCGATACATCAATGGTATATATGTCACGGTTTAGTGCCTGCCATTGTACCATGAAACACTTCGTGGAATCAACAAAACATGCTATAAAGCACACAACACTACAGTACAGAGATTTTATTGCTCTAAATTACATGTTCCGAAACGTTGAACTCATTAACAAAATGTTATGCAATCATAGACCGCCCACAACACGTTCTGAAAAACTTCAATAGAATAAATGTTTCAATGAATGAATTCAAATTGAAACATTCGTAAAATATTATACGGTTCATCCGTGTCATAACATGCCACCATCTAACTAGAGAGAGGATTTACATGACAAATTAAACTCTTGCGCCAGTGGAATCACTAAATTCGAATTAAAAATATTTTAGTCTCGTACCCAACAGTGATTGGAAACGTGGTTTATTTTTGTGGCCATCTTTATTGCTTTCAACTCAAATGACGACTGTAAAAATCCGTATACCTAACAAAAAGAGACTGCGTATTTAATCGGCATGTGGTTTCATCCGCAAATGTGATTCTGGAACTAAAATGGTTGCAAGTACTGTCTAGCAATTTCTTAACAAACGACGTTCATATATCTTTGTTTGACTTTTCATTATCTATTAATTAGGAAATCAATCACCTATTTCTATTTAGAAACGAGTAATGCGTCTGCATGATTAATTCGTGCGCTTAGGAACTAACACATGCTGCGTATGGCAACTTGCCTGCGGGTGTGAATTAAAAATCGCGATCAACGCGGCTTGGTGGAAAGCCGACGTTGTATTAAAACGAAAATAACGGTAGGCCTTGAGCTATTATTTAATTTTAATGTGTATATTGGGTGGGAACTCTACTCGTGACACGCACGTGCGCCCATACACTGGTTATTGCTCGCGTTCGCAGAAATAGCGAAAATTTTGCTTTATTATAGCTGTGCTAGCTGCATAAGCAAGTCTAAAAATAAATGCTAATAAAATATTTCAATGTTAGCAAATAAACTCGATGCATTAAATAGTCCACAGCGCAAGTATTGCAGCCGTGAAGTTTTCACACATGTCCGCAAGTTTGCATAGTTTCGCTAATGTATCGACATTACCTAGGAATGATAGAAAATAGTGTCAACACCATTTTACTGTTGTATTGTAAAGAATGTTGATAAGCTGGAATCGTTAAACTTCTATTTTTCATTTTCTTTACATTATTCACGGTTTTCAAAATTATTGTACTACGTAATCCTCGTTTTCAATGTCTTGTACTTTCTCACTTACCAAAACATTGTATTTTGGCAAGCAGCCAAATGTCAGGCCCAGGTTGATTTAAAAATCTACTCTCGTATAATGTAATATAAACAGTTTCATTTGTTTATTTTCACGTAGACAATACATAATCTGGTATTAATTTTCGCTTATTTAAATGGACACCTGATGATATAAATTGTTGACGCTCGGCTACTGACAAGGAATATTTTATATTTTTGATTTCTGCTGGAACGCTAATAGTTTCAGCTGTTGCTATCCCTATTGATTGTTTAAAAATAAACTAGACAAGGAAAACATTAGATACAATTCAAAGATTTGCGTATAAAACTAGGCATATTGTTACATGTATTCGGGAGGTTGTTTTGAAAATAATTAAAGACGACGGTTACTTAAAGATAGTAAGATAAAAACTATATTTAAAATCAACATGTTGCAAAGCAGCAAATTAATTTCCAGTGTTTCTGCGAAAACTCCTTCATATTCATAAAAAAAGATTTGTTATAGGCTTAAATATTTAGATAAATATTTGTGAAAAGCTCAAAATATTTAGACTATCGCTGCCGACTCGCATATCTGTCTTAATAACTTCGGCGAATTGTATTGGAAACTCTTGTTTTTGTAGAAAAATGTTAATGTCGAGGGTTATAAAACCTATGTATCACTCAGCTGACGAGTTAATGATGTTGAATGATTGTTAAAATTGCATTTTAAAACAACAAACAATTTAAATACTTTTTTTAACAGGGTATCATTGACAATCAAACTTGAAACCTTTCATCAGTTAATCTGCCATAATTCCGTCAAACCTTTTGTCATCTTTTTCCATACATGCCAACTCTACAAGTTTCTCACTACATAGAATTTTTATGTGCCTGATTGATAGGAAGGAATAAACTCGTATTAAATTTTATTCATATAATAATTTACATACGCAACTGATCAAATTTTTTACATTGAATACAGACATATCCGATCGTAAATTATCGAGTTTTGGCAGTGTCCCATATCCTACAACGTAATGGAACATGTGTATAAATAAAAATATAATAAATTGAGTCTAGTCCTTACCTATTATTTTGATAGTACTTTGGTATAGTTTGTATGGATCACATATATGAACAGTGGGGAATTGTATTAGCATGCTATTAGGAGTTCAATGATCATAAAGCGTCGAGTAGTTTGGGTGGTCCTGTCTGGCGTCGGTCCAATTAGTTAAGGTGCGAATGATCATAGTTCCAATATGAAGAATTGAGACGCCAACTAGACAGACCGATATTCCACACATTTGTTGTGCGTGTATTACTCGTGCATGCACTAGTATAGGACTAATGAACGGCGAATAACGAAATACGATAACGAAATATTATTTTGAGGAATTAACTTTGTTACAAATGCCAAATTCAGTTGAGAAACTATTGTTGAAAAATGAGACATCGAAACAAAGTCGCTTAAAGACGCCACAAATATAATCTAAAGAAGAGTAGAGTAATGCATTTAATTTAGGTCAGATTATAACAGATAAATATAAATTTCTAAGAATAAAACAACATCATGAATGTACCACTATTGCAGAAACAAAGAAACAGCAAAACGAAAAGAACAATAGCGATATAGGGCACGTTAATAAATGGATTAATGTCGTAGAAACGCGTTAAAACTGTTGGGGGATGTGCACTTAACTTGGACAAAGCGTAGTTTGATAAAATTAATGCTTCGGCATCCTGTACGCACTGAGACTCCGGAGTATCTAGGTCAATATTCATACAGTTCTCTTGAAATTTGTATTACCAAGTTAATGCAAAGTTTATTGTTAGTCTTTAGACGATTAAGTTATTTAATAACTTCAGTCATAACCGATTCATTGAATAACCTTATTTGCTGAATTTTTGCTTGAAATTGCAAGTTGTGAAACCAAAACATGCAGTATGAAAAGTTAATCTATGGTGAAGCTTTGGACGTAATTATGTAATTGTCAAATTAGCTCTTTTCTTTCCATCCATTAACCAGAAAATGGGCTAGTGTTTCCCGTGAAAAACATAATAGGTATCCGGGCGCTATGCCAAACTCGCACACTACAAATAAATTATAAAATATCGCTGTTAAGATGGTTTTGTTTTTATTTACTTTTATATTTTTTTCGATGTATTTAGGTTTACAAGTTAATCATCCCGTCGTTTTAATAGGTTATTTATTCGGTAATATGATAAATAACGTGCTTAAAATATAGTAAAGATTTTAAGAAATATTGCTACTTATAGTTCTGTAAAGAAGTTTAAATATAGGCGTCAGTTGTCATTTTTGATATGATAAAAGCGGTAAAAACAAACTATTGCCGAACAAATAAGTAATTACATAAGTTATTATGAAATCTACAATAAAAATTACAGAATACGGACGACTTTACACCTCAGATTGATGTGCAAACATTTGACATACCTATTGTTTACATAGAAGTAAAATTATGTGTCGAATTGTTTCGGGGTAAGATAAAACTGAAGTGTACAGTGAACAGTCGTACCTAAAGAATAACAAGTGAATGTCATTACAATGCAACTATTCGTCCACTGAAAACGTCTCGAATATACTTAGAAAGGGGAATGCCCTGACGACTCATCAAAATATAATATTTTGTTTTGTTTGCTAGTCAGGTAGTCGTCATGTGCTGAGAATGCGTCCATATGCAGCTGCACGGGTTGTTTAGATTCCTCTGTATGCGCTCAAATTTCTCTACAATCTGCTGTAACAAGTTTCGTAGGACTGCTCAATATTTGCTGCCTGTGTTAATGTTTGCTGAATACATTAAAATCCGCCATTAGTTTGCGTACGTAAGAGGTATGTGAAACGAGTTGCAGGTTCCAAGGTTAAGACCACCGTTTCTCTTTTAGGACACATTTCAGAAACTTTGTTAATATTGAGGTCCTTAAATTTAATTTTGACTAACCTCGATGTTAAAATCAAGTTGCAGACTTTGCAAAATAAATTAATATTCATAAAACATTCTATTATTTGTTATTTATGTTATTTATGATATTGATGATTGAATACATATTCATTTCTAAAAAACTGCGATTTTAGTTATTAAAAGATATTATTTCTAAATTATAGCTTGGCTTCAGTAGTTACCCTTGCGTGGGGGGTATGGCATACGAAATGTCATTGTCGTGAATGTAAACTATAATAATACGTATGATAAAATGCCCGGGCGTGTACCGACATGTTTTTCAAACGTGTGCATAATTTATAAGCAACAGATCAAAAGGTGAAGGAAAATATTAAATGGTTATCATTTTTTGAATACTTCCAATAATTGTGCAACTGCTTATTAATAAGATCTTACAAACTTATGAGTATTTTTCAGTGTACATTTTACCTTATTTTAGCTTAGATTTGCGGCATCAAATAAGAAGGTTTTGATTACATTTACATTTCTAATGTTATACATATTAAATCAACAGAGTAATTTACAAATAGACAAGCCCAAATATTATTGTGCAAACGGTGAATAATAAAGATTTTAAATATTCCTTCTTTAAAAACACTATTACGGAAATCAAATAACACGGCAGGCAAGTGTTTTAGCGCGCACGTTTGCATTAGCGGCTGCTAAGCGGAAGAAATCACTTAATGCTCGATTAAAAATGTATTAAAGAGCTGAACGAATAAGAAACAATTTGCAATTAACACTACCGGCCATCATTTCGCCATTAGTTCACCATTATACACCTCCATCGATTTGCGTCCAAGGCTCATGCCGGAATCAGGGCCCTTTGAATGCAGAAGCTAGTTTAAACAACGCCAACTTTGTATAGCTAATGTGTTTATTTACAAAGAACGACTTGAAACTTAAGAAAACAATGTAGCAACAAGATTCTTCATACCATTCTGCTATTCATACAAATTAGTTGGTATAAATCTTTTGACTAAATATCGTAAAGGACCATTCTATATAGTTCTTAATATGTAATTCCAATCTTCGAAGCAATACGATTCCTAAATTCACATTTCTTATCTCTCGGCCGTTTTATGTGAGGGTCGTAGGACACAATCGGTAATAAAACGTTCGCCTAAAGCAATAATACTTGATGTTACGACCTGAGCATGCCTAAAGACCAATACCATCTAATTCGGCACATCCATTAAGCCTAGATTAAATAAGAATGGGTAGCTAAAGGGTTTGCCTAAACTACGTCCTAAAATGGCCCATTTTTACAAAGATCATATGGGCAATGGGTGTAGGTGCAATTAAATTGTCAAACCTGAAATAAGGTTCGATTCAATATCAATTGTAGAAAAAGGTGGTTGTTTTAAAATAACACCATTCTAACGATACATGGGCTTGTCAAGAGACCGTTGTTTAGACACGACTGAAAATATTCATAGCGAGTGTTTGTTTTGAATTTATTCTATTCTATTCTCTATTGAAACCCTTTGTTCTAGTCGTTTGTCTATGATTTGTCTCATTGTCAACCGAAAACATTGCTCTTGTATTTTTGTCGTCGCTCCAAACGTATGCGTTGTTGTTGTTTTGGCTTGTTCAATCAGGGACCGTTTAGGCTCTGGCCCTAAATATATTTGATCACTATTTGACGCTGGTTTATTGTCGTGGCAATTTGCTTGCATTGTTCCGTGTTTTGCTACGGTTATGTAACCTTGCTCTGATTAAATACATATTTACTTTCAAACTTCATTCAAAAGGCGGAGAAAATTTATTATGTAGTGTGCAATTTAATGGCCTTAGCATCGTATTAGTACGTAATAAATATCAAGCAAATATGAGATTTCGCCTAACTCCTCGGTTTTATATCTGCAGCTAAAACGAACCAAATACCAATATTAAAAGAGCAAATTATATTTGCACGTACTCATTACACGTGACTGTTTATAAAACCTCCATGTTCTGCGGTTATGTAATATCGGTTACAATATTTCATTCTACTGAAAATACATATAAGGTAGAGTTGGTATAAAAATCTGTTTAGATAAGTGCATGATTGTACCTATTATACACTTGTATATTAATTCTACAGGATAAAGTAAATCCTGGTTTATGCTATTCTACATAGAATTTTCCTCTGTTTATGGAGAGAACAATCGAATGAGTATTTATATCTCTCGTATTCAGATGTCTAGAGACGAGAAAAATACCTGTCGATTCCGTTATAATAGCAACGTATTATCGTGTGGATTTAAGTAAATTAACAGAAGATTAGAATTTTAATTACACACGAATTAAGTTATTTTGTTTAATTTTGTAATCACCATTACAGTTTTTAAGGTAAAGTTGTTTATAGCAGCGGTGATTTGCGTGTTTAAATAACTAATAATATAGAAGTCAAAAATAAAAGTTTTTTTAATTAGATAAAAATAAGAAACCATGTAAAAAATATTTTCACATATAAATATTAGAATATTCTCGATACACTTGTGTTTAAAAGCAAAAACGATAAACTACTGATGGTTATTGAGTGTGAACAAAATGTGTAATAATTTCGTGCACAGAATCAAAGAAATAGGTTTTATTTTATTTTACTTCTTTGATGAATTAGTCTGGAATATAAGCGGAGGCCGTTGGTATTTCTTTTCATATTAAAGTTTAAAAACGATAGGTCATGTTTCCTAAGTAAAATATGAAATATTTTATACATATAACCCACTTCGAAATGATGAAACACCTAAGCCATTATATTGCAGATAAAAGGTATGACTATAAAGCTGATGAAGTTCGAATAATCATAAATGATTTGTCATGCCTTCCGAAGGTTGATTTTTATCTACCAACCTAAATAAGCTAGTCGAAGGAAAAACTTTTTAGTTATTTCTTTGCATTCGTGGCAACACTACTCTACATTTAGCAATAATTGCAAAAAAATTGTGCGTTAAACATGCTAATATTTGTGCAAAACACTAAGTCTAACTAGCAATGCGTAATTCAAAAAATTAGCCTTTTAATTAGCATTCAGAACGAGTACGAAGTGAAATGCAACTGCCTTTTATGTTCCGCCAATGAGCGAGCTAGTTCGCGAGCCGAGGCCACGCCTACACTGGATGTGCACTGACCACGGCCGCAGACAACCACACGTTTAGAGGTAACGATCTAAACCTATGCTAGCGTATTACGTAACTGAATGTCTATTGAGTCTGTGCACTGAAGGCAACGCGAGCCGTCACGATTCATCAAAGCGGATTCAATTTTCACACGCGCCCGCGAATTCTGCGTAAATGAAATTGCTCAACGACCTCTTCCTAATTCGGTTTTTTTATAACTTAATTGAATCGAACAAATAGTGTAAAGGTCTCCAAGAAGGTTTTCTCAGTAAGCCGATTAATTAGTGTCGAAGTTAACGTAAACACATTTTTAACGAAGAATCACAGTCGTGACTTATATATTAAGAACTTCTCATTAATCAATATCATGCGAGGTGACTTCGGTGACCTTGTTGATTATTATTTTATCTCTGATCGTGTATAGATGAAATGAATAATAGTAATCGAATTAAAGACACTTCGGCATTTTACAATCATGAACAACGTTGATATTTTCTGCGCGAGCGAGTCGTTTTATCTTAATTATTTTAGCTTCGCGACAGCAATTGGCAGAGCGCAACCAATCGCTTAACGACTCCTTTAGGAACTGTGTTAAAATACCAGGTGATATTTCTTTATCTATTCAAAGAACGTGTTTAAGAACTAGTATCATATTAATGGATACGAATATAGTTTAGTTGCTAGTTGTAGTTTATTTACATATAGAACCAAATTGCAGGAAATTTCGACATCCTCCCTTCGTTATCGCAAATTAAACTTACACAACAAATTCGCATACTTCAATAACACATAACAACACGAATCCAATTAGCAGCCATCAGAATAGTAAATATCAATCAAACTATGCAATCTGTCCGTGAATTATCCACGGACGTCAAGTTACATAATGAGAGCGTTTGACCCAAATCCTCAGCGTGTTCCGTGCCCTATATAAATCTGTAGTCGTTCGTGGGCGTGAACGTTAATGGATTTCCATTACAATAAACAAATATTACAGATTCATGGGTAATAATTTTGTCATAAAAAGGGACATTGGAGAAGTAGTATAGGTATAAAGAATAAAAACTGTCGTACCCTCCCACACGTTGGAGTTCGGATATAAGATGTGACACGTGGGCTTTATATTTGCATGTAAAAGTTAAGATAATGTAAATCACACTACATTAAGGAAACTCGATCGATCGCTATGTTCTTTGTATAAAGATGGCGTCTAAACTGCAAGAAACAATGTTGCTGAAGTTTTATGATCCAATATCAGGTTGCATGTTCATAAATTACTGTACTTATTAAGTGATTTAGTGTATGAACTTTATTAGGACTATATCTTTTTATATATTCAGTGCTTTACTGATTAAATTGTGCATGTTTTATTTATATGCAAATTTCCTGTCCTTGTCCTATTTAGCTTGGGGTTGGCTTGACGTGATTGTCATACTGTCTTAACTACATGTGTCACCTGGGTTTCTTCACGTTGCCTTTTCTTATGCAATATTGTAATGTATACAATACATTGTGCATTCAGTCGTTTGTCTGTCATCTTGTCTATATTATTCGGGGAAATCCTTAATCATTTGCAATTAAAACACGTGTTGCATTAGCAAGTGATTGATTTCATTGTAAGTTTTATATAAGGAGGTTGGTAAAAACTCTTTTCGTGATAACGTTTCATGGAACCGGACGTCCAGATTATTTTAATAATTATCTTCACGCCTGTTATCTCCGAGAGGTTAAGCAGAGGTGTACTACAACTGTAGGTTACCGATAACGGTATGACGTCATTTTTAATAGGGTGATAGTCCAGTAATATTACTCAGACTTTATATTTAGTTTATTTTTTTAACTGATAACACTCTTGTGAACCAAATTTTTAATTAACATGCTTATGTAGTTGTGTGTTTCAATGTCTACAATCAATTCTTACTTTAAAATTGCTCAAACTTAAACTTAGTTCCATTTAAAAGCAAAGATTTTCAATTTTATCAACAAGCTACCTCTGTAATCGGACACATAACAATTTCCATTTTCAATCTTGAAGCTAATTCTAAATGTCAAAACAAATGACTTGCGTGAATAAACAAAGGCTTTAAAACAGATGAAGGATCCCACTTTCACAGGACGTTGTGAACTTAATACAGAGTGTTGCGTCCTATAAATCTTTGAGAACACATCAAGTGTCGGCCCAGACGATCGTAAAGAGCCTTAATCGGGCTCTCGCAATTACGGTGTCTTCGCCGAGGCCACTTTATATTGTAAATATCCTAGTTTGCTAACACAATATGCGATGACCTCGAAAGAATTATGCTAGACTTATCCAAACAGATTTTAGCTTGTATCCCGTGTGTAATTTATGATAGTTACTTTTGCTTTTAACGTGTATATCCCTTCTACCTGAAAGTGAACTTATGTTTGCTACTTATAAAAACTAAATGTATTGTTCTTATGCTACTAGGGAGGGGATGGTAGTTACTTTCGCGGTGGTGGTTGTCCACCCTAACGAAGCTTATAATATGTAGTAGTATATGCGAGAAATATACTGTAACAAATACTGAGTTTCCTACTCTATTTCAGAATAAAAACTTTCGTTTCTTTGTAGGTTTTATTATAATAATAATTACTTTTCGTAAAGTTATCTTATACTGATCTGATTAGATCTTAGAAGCTTTCTTTATATTACAGCGCTTTTGTAACTGGTTTGGCAATATCAAAAGATTTACATCTTTTTGATCTGCCGAACAATCTTAACTGTTATTTATAGTCTGTTTTATGAACGAGTGTTGATATTAGTCTATTATTGTATTACTTACAGATTTCATAAGATCTAACATCTTAGGATAGGAAACATGATTTTGATTTTCGGATTAACGGCATCGTATTTTAATCTCACACATCATTTTATAGATATAGGTCAGTTTTGTAATTATGGTAGTAATACATATCTATAATGTCGAAACCGGGTGTTCGATAAAGCCAAACATTACAAGTAAAATAATCCATAAATCATGCGCTTAAAGCAATATTTACTTTACACGAATCCTAAAATATCGCGCGACGCGATACAGAAACGGCTTTTTGTTGATCACTCTTCTTATATATTTCGGTTTTTTAATCTTTTGTGACATCGAAACCGGTTCCACACCCACAAATACTCGACACATGAATATGTGAAGCTATAGTCGCGAAAGTTCCGACGGTGAACTTCCACTGTCTGTATGTTACAGGACATTATTTTCATAAATGGTTTCGATTGAGCTTGTATTAGCTTTATGTCAGGTTCATGAATACTTTGTAAGTATTATGAGCAGTTTTTTTTTCTGTGGTATTTTTATTGTATGCATTTGGATTTCAATCCTTCCGTAAAATTATTAAAATATGCTTTTTGAAAGTTAGGTTTAAAAAGAAATACATTTTTATAACACCTTGCGTTATTGAATGTATCGTAAATCATTAACATTTGACTGATACGTCTTAATCCTTTCAAATTCTTTTGAGTTTAGCTTTTCTATTAAATCGAAGGTATTTTTAGTTGCGTGACCTCAGTTCGTTTAAACAAAAGCCATTTAGTTTATTAAAAGTTTTGCGGTTTCTGAATCGATTTGCTTTGACCTACACATTGTATCTGTGGTTAAAAAATATTTGTTTCGGGTCATTTCTAAAAACAAGTGTTCTTTTTTCCTTAAACAATAACGTATAAAAATAATGCCGACATACTTTAATTAAAGTTTAGCATGTTTTTATAAACTGAAAAACAGGATTAGACAAGTAGGTATAATGTAAAAGTACAAAAAATACTTTGAGACATGATGCCATCTAAATATTTTGCAAATTTGGGCATAAAGAAAATACATCAGACATTTGTCTCAATTATGCCTTTTTAAAATTTTGGCGATTCAAACGGGACTCACCCAAAAACGTATCTTAAAGAAACATCGCTGTGTCTCGTAAACATGGCATGATAATGCCTCCTGCGCCCGCGCGTCCTACATTGTAGAGCCTTACAAGTCCATCCCGTTAAGAACATTATTTACATTATACACCCCCTTCTAGAAAGCTGCGTTTTAGAACATGTTTACAAGTTTAGAAAATTAATTTACTTCAGTTTCATTTTATAAGTAACATCTCGGCAAACCTTAACGCTAATAGAATCGCAAAATCATTAAAAATATTATAGTTGAGTTGCGAGAATTTTCAAATGAAAGTTTAAGCTATACTTTCATTGAATATTTCTACTAAACAAATAACTAAATAATATATCCAAGTATTAACGAAGATAGATTAAATCGATCCTATAAATAGGGAATCGTATTGTCAATAATTTTACTCGTGTTTAGATGATGGTGATACACAATACACAGCAACATACGTGTTCACACCTCCAGGAATTTAACAAATCCCAAAGAAATAAACAAAAGATTGTAACATAAAGATTACTTGTTCCAAGAACTACTGAGAATTCAGCTAAGTAAAAGATTATCAGGCAAACCTTATCAAAATGTAATTAATAACCACAAAGGAATATAAAGTAGCGAATATGTTTTAAGTTTTGCGAAATTACTTGTGTAGATAAATATAAAAATGATTTAAATAGCCTAGTGTAGGTCGACCTTGACGAGATGATGATGATTAAGTTTAGTTGTGTACTTCTAACAATAACATACACAATCACAAGTACCTATAGTAGGGTACACATGAATCTGGGTCCAGGCGGATAGTCTTCGTGTATCCCGAGCCTTAACATAATTTCATTGTAGGTTAGACACGAAATACAAAACTAACTGAAAATATAGTCGCAAAAATGAAAGCTTGTTGGCACATCACCAGACATATGATTAACATAGGTTTCGATGACCCAAATCTGTGTCGGTGTTCGAATAATGCTGCGATAAACACTATTCTTTCTGCTCGTCCAAATAAGCTGATTCTCAAAACAAATGACGTCTGCTAGTAAAATATCAAAGGAATATGAGTCCTTCGTGTATACGAACGTGTGGTAACTGTTCATACGTAATTAGCCTATGCTTTGTCAGTGTCCAAGTATTATCATTTTATTGGTTTCCTGTCGTAAAATGTTGGAGGCCGTCGTAACAAAGTGCAGCTCATCGTGATCAATAGTTGCAGTTTTCCGCGTACAAAACGTGTGAGGGTGTAGCTCAAGCCTCCTTCCGCTATTCCACATTGATTTTCAATATATTCGATACAATCAATTAAGTAGGTACACTCGATTTTATAACCGTTAACTTGTTTTGATTTGATCTAACGGAAATTAATTAATTGGATTTTATGATTTTTGATTCTAGGTTTATGATTTAGTTGGTTTGAATGCTGAGTTGATTTTACAATATATGTTTCATTTAACAACATGAATAGTTCCTAATCATTATAATATTTACAATTTATATTGTATCTTAAATACATTATTTCCTCTTTAGTTTTGTAAAATAAAAGTTCTAACTTTAAAATAGTAATTCTACAAATCGTAATTGCATTCTGAAATATAAAATATTGATGGAAGCATTGAAACACCCTTTGTTAACCTTCAGTTTCATTAGCTTAATAAAATTCCATCAAATGTAAATTTAATAATTTATAAATATTTTATTTACACGAGAACATAAATAATTTACATTACGTCAAATTAGATACATCAATCGCGTGTAAACGTCGGGCATAAAATGTTAATAACGTGGTATCGGAAAACGTATATACCTATGTACATACATACATATATTATGTGGTATATAATAAAAATATATAAATGTCGGTGAAGGTTAAACTTGTGAAGTACCTATGTATCTGCACGGAGATGGATGACTTGAATAATACATGAGGAAAATATTAAAGCTTAACGAATAACGTTAGGATTTAATTGACTATGATTGTGGTAGGGCGGTGTTGGTATTGTTACTTTTATATAAAACACTATATTAGAGGAAATATTTTTAAATCTCCGACACTTAACTGCCATTAGTCGTCAAGCTTCTACCGCCATACGGACTATTTAGGCAGGCCTCGTTGAAGACTTAAGCTATTTGGTATCACCTTAGTATCTTCGTGTATGAATGTAAAACTGTAATAAAATTAATCAACTCAGGTCAAGCATTCGCGGATCACCAAAAAGTTTGTGCAACGTGGGGATCAAACCCGCATCATATCCCGCACATTAGGTTTAGCGTTGTGGTGTCAACCACTTTGCAATAATTTCTGTCAGTGCTATCGGTTATATCCTGTAGCATATGTATTTTATGGTATCTAGCGTAAATCTAATATAGTTCTGTTAGGCAAAATGCCTTTGTCGCAGGATGTTAAGATCCGACTCTACAAGTTTACTCGCCGTCAAAACGATTTGTGATGGAAACTGTCGGTTTCCTAGAGAACAATGCGGTAAGCTATTGTAGTAACATAGGTATGTAGAATACGCAATGTCGCAAAGATTTATAGTTGAAAAGAACATTGCTTAGATAAATTTGATATTATGTAGGTATGTATGCCCCGAATTCTTAAACGTGACTGTACTCTACATTTAAGGTGGTTTGAATGTCTACCTGTCTCTATTTCACACCTTAGAATAAAAGGGATAGAATAATTTTACGTATCGACGACTTAGGACGACGACGACGACTCACGTTTCGTTGTAGGGATATTGCGAGACCCGCTAACCGACTCTACAAATTGAATATTATTTATTAAATTTAGAATCCGTATATCATCACGTATTTCTCGGAATATCGAATAAATGAAGAACTATCATAAAATTCGTATTACATTTACCTGTACCTACAGCTCGTAAAATAGTATAAATTTTATTATCCGCATTATTAATAGTAATTAAATGCCAATATTAGAGCCACGTAAATTATCCGCAGATTTAGCGGCGATTGACGACAATATATTGGTAATTTTATAAAATAAGAATCATCACTATTAAGTTGTTTTAACATTGAATAATAATTCGAAAACTAACTTAGTAGATTATGTTTCTTAAAAGGAATGAAAAGTAGGCTTTTAATGAATAATTCATTACCGATACATGTATCATTTCATTAAAGATCTTTTATGGAGGTTATCTAAGTAAGCAAACCGTATATTTGAACTCTCGTTAAAACATAACCTGTCTGCCGCTTTTTTCGACAGTTTTACAGGAAAAGGCGGTGCTCTACTGCCAAAAAAACTTACTCAGCACGCAAAAAACTGATAAGAAAAAAGTAATTGTATTAGAAATGCGAATGTCTTATAACATCTTTAACATGTGGCCAAATTTACATTACGTACGTTTGAATTGCAAATTTTTTTCGTCTACTGATCGCCAGACTTGTATGTGAAGTGAACAATACGTTGCCAAACTTCCTTTGTTCCTTATACGAATGCTCAGACATACTGTCAGTATTGTAGAGGTGTGTTAAGTGACTCTGATGTAGTAAATGATAGCCTAAATGTTAGGCGACGTATTAAAACTTTCTTAAATTAATTGAATTAAAATAAGTTATTAAATCAATTGAATAATGCATGCTATTAAACCTGCAGCTTAGAAATCATTCACATGTTATTGTATTGCTTTTTTCAGAATGTAATGTCTGTAGTCAGTCGTCGCTGACTTATTGGCAATTAGTTCGAATAACATTGTATTGTTCCGGTTTAAAGATTCTGTTCGATAATTGCACAATCACATTCCGCTTGTACAAGAAAACAGCTGTTCAGGTACAATCAATATTTATAATACTTCAATGTAATTTGTAATGTAAAACGTTCAATTAAGTCATAAATTTCTATAACCGGGATTAATTTGACAAAAAAAAAACATGTTTAATAGATATTGCAAGTTACATTGTAAATGTTCAATCAGTTGAATTAAATTAATGAATTAAAATAATGTCTTTGTTGGTTAGTTGTTATTACGACTATTCTGTGACTATGCGCAACATTTGATCAAATGTTGGTAAACATTCGATCATTCATTATCTGAATAGAAGTAGGCAAGTTTGTTTATTAAAAGCTTGGGTGATGGGTGTGTGATAATTTTATTCAAGGTTCCCAGCTGTACGGTTATAGATGGTTTAACATAAATAACGCGTTTTGTACCTTACTGTCATCGTATTTTATTGAAAAGATTTGATTTTTTATCAGATTTGTTTATCATATATTGTTTGTTATAGGATATAAAAACGATAACGTTAATGTTAAGTGATTTTTAAAGGAAATGTTCCTACGTTTGATTACTCAAACAACAACTTTAAGTTATAAGTACTTTATTCGGATACAACGTAAAAACACAACATTTCTCCAGTAAAATTAAGAACTACGCAAAAAACCGACGATTAAATACTCACACCAACAAACATCTTCGTTCTATAAAAACGTATCGTGCCTAGTTAAAAAAGGCGCGTCGATACAATTATAATCTATGGTATGGGATTATGCTTCGTTTGTGTGCGTCGGCTGGACGGAACACACCCACCGAGCAGCGACGCGCCGAAATTACGACCGATAGTTTTTGTCCGCAGCCGAGTGTCAAGGACAAACTTCTGTTGCTATACGATGCCGACGAACACTTATACTGACTTTGGATTTGACTTTGCGAGAAAAAAAGGAAATACAATTTGCATTTTAAGTTTGCAGTGGTTTTGCAGTTGTATTTTTAGGCGTTTGAAACATTAGCATTCGTGTAATTTATTTTGTTTATATGTAGAGAACTCTTTATAGCTTTTATTATAGTTTTATATCAGAAAGCAAGACAATCTTTTTATTGTTTAACTTTGAATAGTCGTAAGAACGCTCATCAACGTTGATTACAATTTTATTATCAGCTTTCTTAAATTATGACTGTAATCGGATGACAGTAATTGAGCAGTATTGCGTTTTGTTGGTAGAAAGAATCGATTTTAATTGTTAATTAGTTGTTTTATAACTAGTTACATAAAAGTTTATTAGATTCTAGTTTGCGTATAATTATTAAAATACTGGAATACAACAATAGCCGACTTATTTATATCTGTTTGAATATTCAAGTACCTGTTTTGAGAACGCAATTATTTATACATTATTTTCATTTTCTGTCTATCGAATTTCAATACTTAATTGGGAGTTAATTATTATGAGTGCCATTGACCTTAATCAAGTTAAATTGTTCGTTCGGACTTAAGGTACAATTGGCAATTAAACCTTATAAGGAATCAAAACTGAGTTTAATTTATATTCAGTTTTGGATCTGCGTAACTAATCTGTAAATGCTGATATACTTTCGTGTTTCTTTCTTGCATCTACTTGTACTTCTAAGGTTATTTAGTTTCTTAATTACCCAGTTCATTATTAACTTGACGATTTTTAATAGTCGATATCATTGATAAGGTATTGAGGTTAAAATAATCAATAAATTGCTCAATTAAATTTAGTTATACGTGATACGTGTTGCGCAAGATCGGATACTTATTTTTTTTTTAAACTGTTATTTATACATGTTTTCTATAGAAGAACCATGTTAAGTGAAAGACATTCGTTGCCAAATGACAATATTTATGACAAATCTCACGGAATCGAGGATCTTTTTAACCGACTTCTAAAAAAGCAGTCTACTCAATCCGACCGTACTTATGTTTTCTTTTATATTTTTAAAATATTTTGTATGGTCGTTTTCCCATCCCGAGCGGCGTTAGTTTACATGAAACAAATTTTCCAAAACCCAATTTCGTTTCAATGAGCAATATTCTCAGTATTCTCACCAACACTGAACATTTAACATGGTCCTCGCTCAGCGCATTTGGCCCATATAATAATGACAGATGAATGAACATAAAGTGACTACCTATTCCATAAATAAACAACTTAACATTAAACAATACTCGTAAGAAAATATGACGTGTTTCGTAGTACCTAGAGAGTCATAAATTATAACAAATGAGAAACGATAATTTATTATTAATTTATAAATGAGATCTCCGTTCTTGTCTTGAGAATATTTCATAACTTGGATTATCTAGAACGTATAATCCATAGACAGAGAACCATTTTTTATTTTCTCCAATATATAATCTTTTTGAAAATTACTTGCTCTACGTAGCGAAATTAGGAGATATAGTCAAAGTTAAGGAGGTGACATTTTTTTCAAATCAATATGAGAATCATTTTAGTATTTTACGAATTAAATTGATTAGTAGATACTCATTACGGTATATAATCATTCATTATTGTGTAAGATAGTTAAGCATGATTAAGTTAGATTGATATGGAACATCCGCGATTTAATGGGTATTTTCGATCGAACCATTAGATATCATTCATTGCTCTGAAGGTCTTAGCCTACATAGGAATGGTCCATCAACTATTGAAAACGGTTTTACAATAAAAGCATAAATTAAAGCATTGCCAACATTATTGAGATTCTGTTTCTATTCACCGGGTGAGGTATGCTTATACAATATACAATGTTCGATTTGTATTGAACCTATTGTAATAGCTAGGTGGACACTGATCAGTCACAGTTTATAAGTAAAGTACCGAATTAGCAACTTAAATTAAGGTGAAGATCTAAGGTAGGGTATGAAAGAAATCAAAACAAAAGCAGAGATAAAGTGAATGGGCGTAACTTATACATTGCGAAGGTACTTTCCTCCAATGTCCCAATAAAATAAAACCTTTTAAGAGCGAAATATTACGGTGCATAAAAAGGACAAAATAAAGAGTGTTTTGTTTTGAGATGTTTATACATTTAAAAGGGGTTTAGGTTTCACACCTACATACTTGTGCCTTTTGAGAAAATTCTGTACGATACAAATATGTACATATGTATAAGTATTTGAACAAATCTGATGAGTGTCTTTGTTCAAAAGGTATTAATCTCTGCAACTATACAGTCAAATTACAAAAATATCCTTCTTAGGAATATCATTCCATCCTCTCCTATTTTGTAAAGTTTTGTTCCAAAAGTTTTGCTATTTAACATTAAGTTACCAGTTTTGGAAGTTAAAGGAGGCGAGGGAACCCGCGGGGCGCTGCCAATATCGAATCCACCCACAGTCACCAGATATCAGTTTATTGACAAAGGCTCGCTGGTCGTGTGGTGTTTGACAGTATAATTGATGATCACGTTCGCTTGCCTTCAGAGCTGACATTGTCAAACTAATCGGAGGGGAACAATGGCGCCACTTGTCTCGCTTTAGGGTTCAGCCGAATTGAGGCAGTTTTATTGTTTTAGTTTTCACGACTTTTACTTTGTAGGTAATCATTTATGATCATAGTTTTACGCTCTTTGGGATTCTCTTGAAATAGGCTTTAATAAATCTTATTAAATTCATCTAACATAATTTTATTTCTGGTAGTGTTCTTTTTTGGCCCAGTTCGCGAAGACTTAGAGTCAATAGTAAAAATTAACCACTTACCACTTGCATACTTATATTGATTAAGTTGATCTATCCCGCGCAGGATTACAAAGCCCTAACAGACTAAAAGTTGGAAAGCTTTAAATACCTGTGGTAACAAGACATATACACCGAATGATGATATATAGCTACCTAATGCCACAGGAAATACAGCACAAACTTTTCTGTTTACTATAAAATACAAAGTATAGTCATTAGTTAATGAGTACCTATGCTTTTGAACTCAATATGAGTAATTGGCGCAGTACGACTGTCACGTGTAGTGATGTAGCACGTGACTTGTGGCTATGGCTAGTACGCAAGATTATAGTCACGGAAAATGCATTTAATTCTACCTTTACAAGAATTTTATTCAAATCAACCAATAAAAATAGATAACATCGAATAAATACTTCCAGTAAATGATAAAATCGAGTAAATTTTACACGGAACCATTTCCACGCAACGAGCCACATTTAGGTAGTATATCAGCTAATTCTAATACGTTAAAATTTGTTGTTTCCGCTCCATGGCTAATGTTAGTTGCATTGTTTTATGTTCGCAAGCGATGTTAAAAAACTGCGTCCTGTACACTTGAATAACAATGAGTCCAAAACGTTGCAGACAGATTTATTTTATTACTTTATTGTGAAGTACGATCATCAGTTACGCTTGTCAAAATTGTGTTGTACGAACAAGTATTTCCTATTGAAGTACGTACCTATCTTTTTGTTCTTTAATGATCAACAGCCACGTTTGGTATTGTATTTATAATATGTTAATATTTCGATGTACAGCGCATACATAGCATCTCGCTTTTTCCTCTTAGTGACTCTACATTGTTATGAAAGGTTTTATATAAAGGTCACGAATTTCTTGTGGCATTGACTTAATTATAGCTAAATTGTCTTTTAGGATTATTAAAGCCATTTAAGTTTTGTGGTAAAATAGAGACAGAGTGCAACGACTCTACAACTGCAGTTTCTATTAAATGTGATCAATCCTACTGTAGAGTTTGAGTTTCTCCATATATAAATCAAAGGATAGGCTCGTTTCAGCAACAAAAAAAAACAGAATAATAAACTTCATCACATTGACGTTGTGACACGGATTCTAAAATTTCCAACAATGTTATCAAACATTTTGACATGCAACATTGACACGATAATAGGTACATAAACATACTCGTAGCTCATAGATATACTCCTACATACGTCGTCAGTCCAGAAAATAAACACGTACTTATATTCACAAAGAAATGATAAATAACTTATGTTAATGACAATAAATATTATATTTTATTTATTAGTTATTGTAACTTGCACGTTTACAATATATGAAAAGATAAAGGGTTCTATCAGTTTTTGTATGTAGACAGGTGGGCCTATAGTAGAGTGTCTTTATTTTGTTCTAAACCTATATATACCTATCGAATAGGCTAATAGCTGTAATGTTCATTAGTCAGTGGCGGTTGACAATATTTAGTAAGGCCTTAGGCTAACCGTGAGTGAAATTTAGAGGGATCTGTGATTCTCAATGCGCTTCCCCAGATTCCCCCAGTTTTCCCCTTTGTTCGTACTTCCCCAAAATGTCACCTTGTCCCGATTCCACTAACATATTTAGGTAGGTATCTATTGTTAGTATAGTTAACCACTAAGTGAAAGAATGCTAGTGTAGTAGGGTCAGCCCAAATCTTCGCCCACGAGTATATTAAACTCATAGGAATCGTCCGGTCGATCCTTGGACATCCGCACATCCTAAAATAGTTCAATGAGGATACCACTCAGTTTTGTCTATAAATAGCCGTACGGATAAAACAAACGTTATTGTTTACATGATTAAGCAACACATTGGTATAGGGCTGGTTTAGTCATCAGTTTTCAGGCCAAAATGATACAACAAGTAAGTTTATTTTAATTAAATTGCATTGGCCCTGACCTTTACGACTATGTCAAAGAACTGTTGCATAATATTGTAAAACTTACGTAGGTAAGTATTCATTTTGCGTTTAAACTGTCCGTCCTAATTAAGAATATGCTCAGAGAAATGCAATTAAGTTGACAAGCATTAAACGTAGTACGCAGCGGGTGCGGCCGAAACTAGGTTACCCATTTCTCGTTAACTCAGTAGCGTGGGGACAAAGAGACGTAACGACCTCGCCTTTATTGCTCTCCACGACGTTTTAAACATATATAACTCGACCCCTTTGCTTGCAAACTCATGGCAATCCCATCGTCCCTCTCCTTCATGCGCACTTATGTTACCAGCATAAGAAAGAGTAAGAATATTATAAGTGCCCCCATTTAAAACTTTCGAGACGATAACGCGTTAAATGGCGCTGAATTTGCGCAGTTATTTCTCTTTAAACATAAAAAAACTAAGAACACGATAAAAGAGTGACCGTAAAATTGTATACGTGCATATACGTGCGTCCTATATTGAATTAAACAAAGGATTGCGCGAGGTAATAACAAAAGAATTTGATTATTATTATACGCAGGTTGTCAGCTGATAAAACCACAAAAACATTTCTGCTGGCACTTCATAATGCAGAACGAGCTAATCCGAAGCCTACGCGCTCGGCAGAGCGGATACATTTGTATTATATTCTTTCCCCTTTTCGGGTACGGACGTCCTACTACCTACTCAATATAATTTGCATATTCGCTTTAAGGCAGTTATTGGCACCCACGTAAACCTAGCTCCGTTTGGCATTATGCAGCCAAGTAATGGGCGTACCGTTGTAGTTAGTGAGTTTACATACGAATTACAATTTCGCTCGTAAAGTTTTCCTTTACTTTTCCGTGTTGTCGCTTTCGCCATTAGATTAGTGTGTTTATTGTATGAGCGTTAAATCTTTGGCAAGTAGCTTGCTTATGTTTGTACAGATGCGTTTAGTTTACTCATCAAACACACTTACTGCTACTGATGGATACGAGTCTTTATTATTGCGTAAATTATTTGACATCGTCCTGTTTTTGCGTTATTACAAAAGCATAGGTTGAACATGATGTATCTACTTTGATAGAGATATTATAAAGATACATATCATCTCAGATTCTTTAATGCTGTTAGGTCAATCACTTTAAATTAAATTGTATTCAGTTTCGTAAAACTTAATTAAATTAACAGATAGTACAAATGGAAACCCATTAATGTCCGAAAACAATATATGGCTGAGGTCAGTAATATCTGCAAGTGACACGTTATTTTCCGAGAACGCCGCCGACCTTGGGAATGCCTGCCCATATCTGGCACCTCCATATTTCAGGCGCCGTGGCACATTTCCTCCACTTCACGAGTGGAATAAGCAAAGTCGCCGCAACTAGGTTACACAGACTCCGTGCTTTATTGTGTTTACGTGCCACAGATATGAGATATACAGATATACAGCTCAGGTCAAGGCGCCAGACAGCTTTCGAGTCGACTAGCTATATATGGATTATAGTACTTAGCTCCCGTTTTGATCGTACCACCGATCTTGTCACGATGCGTGTCCTAATTATGCTTAGCACCCTAATTTCCACACAGAAGAACCACGATAATCTACACGATCTTTGTTAATTGCTTAATCCATGCATGTCCTTGTGTTGGCCGGTCGGCTACTAATCCTCGGGTTGACACTAGGCCTCCTTAGATAAATGCCGAGCTACGGAACGAACAATAGCAGAGACGACACGCGGAAGAACGTTAAAATGCGTCGTAAAAAAGTGCGCGTAGTTTAAATTTTATAGCTGGCGTTCAATTGGGGCCCGTAAAAAAGCGTTTTATTGGAGTCGCATCCTGGCTGCGAGGTCGCGATGTTCAGATAGGTCTAATTAAAAACCCGCCGCGTGCACTGTTGCGAAAGCGGGGCCCCGCCGAATTGCCTCTTGCGAGATCTGTGCCCTTCATTTGTTTACTGACCAGATTTTTAGAACAGGATTTACAGGCTTTAGGTTATCTTGTTATACTATGTTATGCAACAGCAAATGCCTGCAGATAATTGTACACCTATTAATGATACCTTAATGTACCTACTAAGAAACGATTTGACCATATAATTTAATTTCTTTAATGACCCCATTTTATTTTAATAATAGTGTTTACAGACGGGTCACGGTTCAAGATCCGGTTTAATCGTAGATATCTTTAGGTTATTTAAAACTTGTATATTTAAGATAAATTACAGCTTCTTTTTTTCTTTACAGATTTCGAGAACAGTGAAGCGAACGTTACCCGTGAAGACTTCTTGTTAAGAAGACTTAAGTGCCATTCGTAACAAGTTTACCACACGCAGTGATATTTAGTTATATGTTAGTGATAGAGTGTAACCGTGATATAGTCATACTTAATTTAGGTGCTAACCGCTTTCGGTAATTTTAGTGCAAAAACGTTACCAAAAAGATACGAAACTGGCTCCGTACAAGGATATAATGAACTCGACGAGCATGAGCTCTGCGGTGCCTACGATCAAGTGCGAGGATACGTCGCCGTCGCCGGCGGCCGCCGTGGCCACGGACGGCGACACCGCGAGCACCTACAACCTGAGCGTCAACGTGAACCTGAGCGCCGCCATGATCAACATGCTGACTGCGGAGACCGCGGGGCCCACCACGCTCAGAACACCCGAGATCGTCAACGACGTCATCACCATGACCAACCCTCTGGACCAGTACAACTACGAGAAAAATGCCAGTTTCAAGGTGAACAACTCGTTTCTTTTTATATTGTTGGCACATATGGTAGCTCCGTTTTTTATTTGCGCACGTGCATGATTAATGTAAATCTCGAATGAAACGTTGTATCTAAAGTTAATTAAATAGTGTGCGTGCGGAATCATGTTGATAAAGTAATGAGATTTTGTTAGACATTCCTAATGATATCAGTGGAACGTCATTGGTACAGTTTTGTTTCGATTGTTAGATGTTTATGAGTGTTGCAGTTTAACTTCCAAGAAACGAAAACTGATTAAAGCAAATAGATGAATACTTATGGCAAGTCGTGCATAAAGCATTTGATAGGCTGTTGGTTCCTCATTATTATTCTTGCTTTCACAGAGCGGCTGGACGCTCACAGTGCACGTAGGATCCTTCCAGTACTTAGGTCACATCCATGCATGCTCGTTAGAATGTAAAATAAGTGTTACAAGTATTTTGAACAGTTGCCAAGAGTTAGGTGCCACGTAACGCATGGTCACGTGACCGGCCATCACTCCCCCATTATAAACATTGGATAACACTCGCAGCATGCAATGGCATGAGGTCATACACCTTATGCAGACTCCATATTTACTGTGTTTAGCTGCAGACTCGATGGCGCCTCGGTAACACTCGATATCAAGTTATCTATATTTAGTTATCATACCTACAGTTAGATATACCTACTGTTTGTAATGTTGATTATCTCACGCAGTGTGCCGCGCTTTCATGAATGAGTTTCATTACACTGAAATGTGAATGGACAATTTGGAGCGTAAAAACAATGTGACCGACAGACAATAATTACATGATGCGAACCGCTTGATATGAAAATTTGATGGCGTGTGACACGGTTGACACAGAATTCACTGTTATTGTGTTTGGCGGAACTATAAATTAGTTTTTGTTAATTTATGTAACAAGCTCGAATGTAAACAAATGAATCTCCAAGGTGCTGACTAGTTCTGAGTGGATAGTAAAGTTGTGCCTCATGCCTAACGCTGTATGAAAATTTTCTCCAATTTGTTTCAGAACGCAAGTGGGAATGACTCCAACTCATCTATGTCCAACGGTTCGTCGGCAACTTCACCGTCTTCTAGCACTCCACCCAGTATACAGAAGGTAAGGCTCTCTTTTTCTTATAAAATAGTACTTATATTAGGTAAAATGAGATACTCGGATAAAGAACGAAGGCAGTTGTCGAAGCGCAGTATAATCCCCATCTCGCTTCCACATGACATAGGGACAGGTCCCCAATTCCGTTATTTAAATTCAGTACGGGACATAATCATCACTGTCTATACAATGAATTTAAATCTAACTTAATCCAATGTTTTTTCATTCATCGGCAAGTGAAAATAGCGATATTAACATGAAATTGTTAAATAGTCTTGTGCCTTATTTGATCACCACTTAATATATATATACATTTTACATGCTGATTTGACTTGGATACCATATCAGAATTTCTTTAAAATAAGACTTTTATTTTTTTGTTTTACATCTTTTTAATTACCATACATATAGTAACATACTTCATACATGGATATTAAGTTTTACATAATGTCAGAGCGGCCGAATATTGCAATTTCACTCAAACCGTAATAAATGAGAGGACGAGATTTATCTTACCCGTAATAAATTAAGGACCAAGCATTGTAATTTCCTTCCATCCGAAATGTTTGGAGTTTAAACGAAACCTTGACCCCAGTTTGTGCCTTCATGTATCGGCTCTCGCGAGGGTCCCAAAAATGTTGCAAAGATATTAAACGACGACAAACGAAGATACATTTTATCTAGTTTTACAGATCGGTACAATTACGCAATAGGAAAATAGAGGCTCAATAATGTACAATTTCGCTCGAAAGAATAATGTATAAGCGGATTTGAATAACTTTTCTAGTCATTACGTTATTACGCAAGTTGATAGAAATCCAGTTGTTATCCCTTTTAAATTGGGACTTTATTATTTTTCTAGCAGCGCGCAGATTGTAGATTTCCTTTAACCTCGTATTCAAATTAACGTTATTAGCACTATTCAATGAATCGACCAGTTTTTTTTTCATGAGTAATTTATGTAGGCACAGTTCCAGAGGCTAGCTAAGCCGGGACTAGACAATGGGCGGACGTTGAAAATGTGAGAAAAACAAACCACCTTGATAACTATTAATTGTAATACCAATCGTGTGTTTATTTTTTTCTCACAGTTCAATTGGAATTGCACAATTGTATGAATTCGTAATTGCACTTTAACATTCTCGTAATACTTATGTATTGAGAATACATCTTCAATCGCGACCTTGGTGAGATCGTAAAGGAGCAGTCATGAATCATTTGTGTACAGGTGAAGTGCACGACACATTAGAATTCATATGCATTTTGTTCACGTCGAGCTCTGAGTTCGATCAGCGCTCGTAATTTCGTTTCGTACAAATTGCAGAGCGGCTTTTTTATTTTTGGACATTCCGAAGTAATTCTGATATAATGAACGCAATGTAAAAGCAATTAAATATCGAGTTGTAATCTGATGGCTCTGTTCTTGATCCCTGTAGTGAAGACGACAGATATTATTGCAAAAATATTAACCTCGAATCCTTAAAACGATTAGGTACTGAACAGCACATTACTATTTTCATTTGCAGACGTGTTCGGAACTAATAAAGGCTGGTCTGAAGTTGTCGATAGAGTCAAAGCGGAAGATGTCGGGCAGCGACACCGACGCTGGGATAAAGCGGATGAAGAAGGAGGACAGCGACGATGACTACGACAGCAGTCATACGCAGCACAACAAGTCTGACGGGGTAAGTGTATCTACAGACTTCCATCACTTCTTTTGTTTGTATGCGTATGAAGTGGCAGCTCCTACGCCTCTTGCATAGTTCTCGAAAATGTTTCTGGGATACTTGGTCAAAGGTGCCTACTCCCACTTATTATTCATTTTCATTTTACTAGTTAAGAAATCGCTAATATCCAAGTTCATCTCCAGAAAAATTTACTACGGATACAATCAGATATTGCAGAAAAAAAATAACCATTACATTTTTCGCCTTCTAACCTATACTAATATACCTACATATATACCTTGGGTTGAACTTGAACTGAAGACATGTGATACAACATTGGACGAGTGAAAACTCACCAATTAAGTCCCTTTATAGGTTTGGTGTTCGTAAATAAATTGTTCGAAACAAAAGAATAATCAATCAACTTCAGCTATCTTTATGCAATACGCCAGGTGTTCAGAAAATAAAATGTAAAGTTAGTAACTGCGAACTGACAGCTTGACACGGCGACATTGTCTGCAAGATGTCGATAAATTAATATAAATCGTGGCTTTCGTAAAGTTCAAGAGAATTCAGAAAACATGTGAAGCTATTTTGTACGTTGGCTTAAGAGACCATATCTTATATTTTTCTTGGAGCAGTACTAACCGCAACGAAGCTGAATCCTATGAATAATAGGTATAATTTAGTCACGTAGCCATTGAAAAGGAAAATATCATACGAGGAATACTGCTGTTCTGATCAACACTTACTTTACAAATACTCCGGGAGCTTACATTTTTGTTTTCAATTTTGACCCTAAGACGTTTCTATGTGCATAAACATTCCAATAATAAAATTTTAAACCACTCCTTGAATTAACTACCTGGCAAATTGTTATTGGTCACGATATTAATTTATATAAATGTAATGCGAGCTAAGAATAGTTAGATGCATTTTTATGTTCAAGTTTATGACTTGTGTGACTGCACCAACCAGCATAGGTACCCAATAAATATAGATGTGTGCGGAAGATTGCAAATCGTATCTAAACTAACTTTTATTGCGACCGACGCAGCATTGTAATTCAACGGCTTCATTGAAGTTTTATGTGCTTACGAAGAAGGCATCGCAAATGTGGTCGCGGCGGTCGTGACTTCACTTCCTGATTTTGAAAGGTAGCGATATGGCAATGAGAAATGATCGACGTATTGAGTAGCGTAGCTTATTAGATCGGGCATTGGTTTGATTATTCTTTTGTTTAGTCATTGTATTATGTAGATAGATTTTTGGTACGTGAGGAAAAGTAACATAGGAAGTTCTTTTTATGATTGAACATTACGTTTTTATAGGGATTAACAATGATCTCTTTGCACTAACTGAGCATTTGTTCTTCAGCTCACACCCGAAGACGAGGAACGCAGACGTCGTAGAAGAGAACGGAATAAAATCGCAGCAACAAAATGTCGCATGAAGAAACGCGAGAGGACAGTCAACCTGGTCACAGAGAGCGAAGTATTAGAGAACCAGAACATAGACCTCAAAGCACAATTGAAGGTAAATATCTAACGAATAAAAGTACTACGTTCATAAATTATACCAAGTTGATGTATGCCACATGCCTTTCTTTAGAGACTATTGCTCCGCATACATTTAGTCCATTACCATACAAATAGCGTTCTTACAAATAAGTATGTATTATGTTGATGTTATAATATTTGTTTGGACTTTCTTTATAATAAAGAGTTTTAAGAACAATTGAACCAAAACTGTAGTTATCGGTATCTATAACGATGAATTGTGACGTTATACGAGCAGATAATGAAGTCGAATACTTAATGTTAATGTTGAATGTTATGGTTAGAGAAATTCCGATAAGAAAGAGTTGTTTGTATAGTATAGAACGACGATTTTTTCTATAAGATTTTTTTTTCAGGATTTGGAAGTTCAAAAGCGTCGGTTGATGGACATGTTGACAATCCACTCAGCGTCGTGTGTCAAGTCAAACAACCCCAACACGAGGCAGTCGCCCACCACGCCGTACATGATTCGAACGTTCGAATCACCGACCACATTCCCCGTGTCGTTCGAGGCGCACTCGCCCTACATCCGGCCGGAGTCAGCAAATATACTCACGTCCAGCTACACTTGTGTGACCCCACTCAACGGGGACTCGTCCATCGACACCATATCCTCGCTGGACACTATCTACGTAGCACCTCAACTCGCAGATCCAGAATACAATCGACCCGACAGTGTTCTCAGTCTGCCTCCTGCTTCAGAGCAGAACTACGTGACTACGGATGGCTACCTCCCTAAGTCCACAAACCTCCTCGTCCCGATAGACTCGGAACAGGAGTACTACGACCCGGAGGTGAACTACAACCTGGGCAACCAGCAGTGCCACACGTACCCTAGCACGATGCCCGAAGCGCAGAGTAAACTCAACAACGGCCTTAATGATGGATGTCTTGTTTAGTTTGCAACATCCATGTTACAGTAAACATTATTGTCGGGTCCAAATTTATTTTTGACATGTATACGTATAATTTAAGCATTGGAGTTATTAAAATTCGAAATAGAGTGTCACCGTTTATTATAATTCCATAGGTACTATACTACAGTCAAGGTAACTAGCTGTTGTTTGTTTTTTTCAATTTCTTTCGTAACCTACTTTAAATTTCGATTCGGTGGCAATTTTTGAAATATCAAGTATAAATTACAAATTAACGTCATTCTAAAGTTTATTGGATCATTTCTTCTTTGAAATCATTAACTATACAATTTACCGTTGTGATAAACATTTTAAAAACTTTTTGTATTTCATGTAAAACAGCTTGCAAAAGTGCAGCAAAACGAAAAAAGGGCGGGGAAATTTATTTCGAAACGAAATCATATGTCTACTGTGTAGAACAACAACGTAGAGATAGTTTGGTGCCTGTATAACGTAGCTAGTATGTATGTTTCAGAGATGGAGTGACATTAGAAGGAGGTGTTAAGCATTATTCAAAATCAATTCTGTATGAAATTCGTCCATTCTCAAACACAAAGGCGTAGTTTTGTTAAACAACCAAGTAAAAAGGTGTTGTGAATATAGAATCCCCAAATTGATAGTAATGACTACGTTAACACGGATTAGTAACTGTGAAACAGTTCTTTAGGTAGGTATTTCACATAATATTTTATTTTATCTAAGTGTCTAATTCTAACAATTACCATTCGTTTTAATTTTGTTTAAGTTCTATGATTTTGCTTTGATCTGTTTAAAATATTTATTTAATTAAGATCTGATTCTGAATGTGAAAGGTGCAATTTAATGATAACCATTGGTGTCTAGTCCACGTTTGTGACTCCAAGCTGCGAATCCAAGCCCCAAATACTAATTAAATACATCACATAATCGTTTACTTCCAGTACAATGATAGATATAGTAATACAATACCTCCTGTTGAAAATTCCAAAACTATATATTTTTTGTTACAGAAATATATTCACAGATTATAATGAGATATATACCCCATATATACATGTGTTACAATTTGTGTAAGGTAATATTAGTTTTAAGGTGCTTTAACTCAGCGTAAGTCGTGATATACCTAATATTATTGTTAAGTGCAACAAGCGTTACTTGTTACGGACGATAATCAATTAATTTTAAGAATTTGACATCTCTATAATTAAGTATGTACATGTAACGAATTGTAATATGCACACAAAGAAACATGACGAGCTCTGCCATTTGTCAAATTCACGTGTCTCGCGACTCAGATCCTTATTGTAATTGCACAAAGACAAAATTATTAAAAATAATGTCAGCGTGTGACTTTGACAAATGGACAAAATGTATTATGTGTACGTTAAGTCGCTTCACAAGCGTTCACAAAAAAACTCCATGGTAAAGTGCCTCTGTATTATAATTTCAGACGAAAGCGATTTTGTTATTCTGTTGATATTTTTATATGAAGTTAAGTAAGTAACGATAGAGGTAGACGTCTGGGCGAAGTATTTTCGTGAATAAAAATGGAAATTTGGTGGCCAAGGAATTGAAGCACCATTATTACTTTGCGTGAGAGTCGTACTGCTACGTAAGAATAAAATAATGAGTAATTTCTGAGCTGACGCCGTCAAGCCCAGACAGATATGCAGACCTAATTAAAGACAGTGCCTTCTGCATACCAGTGATCCTAGTCTATGTGGCCGCCTTACTGGGCAGTCAGTCGCGCTAGCATTTATTTTTATATTGTTGGTAATATTGTGATAGCAAGAAAAAATCTATTTATTAACACAGAGCACAATTCGTACTAAATGTTCTATGTCGTTTCTTGTCTAACAAGAATTTCAAGTCTTCGTAATCGTAGTTTCTAGAAGGCCCTCTATATGCGAAATGTAATGGACTTCCGTAGATTTGTAGTTTTCTATCATTATATATTTGATCGATGTTAAAATTATACATTTCGATTGTTTGAAAGTTCTTAGTATTTTATATTTCGCTTTTGTAGTGTGATTGTACCGTCATAGTAATCTTGGTTATAAGATTAACTTAAGAAGGTATAGCTTAGTGTTTACGAAGGTCTTCTGTTGATTACCACGTTGGAATTGATCATCAATTAATTACCTACCGCATTAAAATTGTGTCTATAAGTGCCTAATTTTATAAAGTAAAAATTGGCGTGTCTTGTTGTTACATCATAACTATCTACTTAAGTTTTCATAATTCGGCTATTCATAAAGCTCCTACCTCTTGTGCAAGCGAGACAGTAATACACGGCATCTCGTTTTCAAAACAACAACACTATTGTGTCGAGAGGTGGTGATCAACCTTATTAATAACATAGACAGTCAGAGTAATTAGTTCCGAAATACAACACTATTTGGTATCTAGCGCCTGTTAACTGTAATTAAGTTTTTGTTTGATCAATTCGTGACGTGACTTCTACTTAATTGTTCAGTGTATCTCTGCTGCCCCCACTTGTGAGCAGGTGTGATAGTACATTACTATTGCATAACATTTGGTTGTAAGTTATTTAACGACTAGTATTACACTTTGTTTAACGATTTTTTGTTGTTACAAATAAGATTTAACTTTATAATTTATATATGAGAATTCGAATCAACTTTTATTGTCTGTTGTTATATCTCTTGCTATTTAAGTCCTCTATGTACTAATGCTTTGATATTCTACTTTATATTAAATTTTCTATAGATTTACAAATAATTTAAACACTCATATTTGTTGAAGAATAATAATATTAATTAAGTCACAAAGTGATTAAAGTGTAATCATATTTTACCGTATACAACTAAGAACCGTTGTTTGTTATTATATCAGAAATAATAATTCGTATTAGGTTTTGTAAGTGTTGTAAACATCACTTGTACCTGCTTGATAAATATAAATATTTTGACAGTCAAAGCAAAATTATTGCGCTTATATATTGAAGAATAAATCATTATATTGCATACAAGTCTGTTTAATTTTTTACCCCCACAAACAACTTAGTGTGTTGCCACATATAACTTAGGCTTACAACGTGTAAGGTGGTCTTAATGATTTGAAGTCAATAAAAACAAATTTTGAAAACGAATGATATTATTTAATATCACAATATGGGTTTACATTTCGAAATGTATTGAATATCTTACTTGGCTAATATAGCGAGCATTTTTGAACAAAATTTCAATCACACCACACAATTCACATATTTTTATAATTAAACCGGTCCAAACTGAGACTAGAAATTATGTATCAATGGCAGATCTCAAAAAGTGTAGCACTAAGGAATGAGTTATTTATGCATAAGATAACGCTATTTGGGTTTAATTATAACTATCGAAAATATTTTACATTTCATAAACTAAGATTAAAATTGCAGTACCTATGTCTCATTTTGATGCTATACTAAGTAAAACATATGCACAGAGTTAGACCAAATTAAAAGCTTGTTTAAATCAATCTAAATTACAAGTATGAGATCGGAATTATGCCAGAATTTGGCGAAATACTTACCTTTTATTACATCGAGCTGTTAGCTAGAAACGGTTCGATGAAACATTGAATACACGGAAAACTATTTACAAACCGAATGATTAAGAAACTAGACACTATCTAATACTATGTACGAGGTAGAATATACAATACTTCAATACATTTGTACTACTATATTATACGTAAATCTAAATACACTTTTTGAGAACTGCTGAATTCTAACTATTTAAATGAGAACTACGGAACACATACGTTGTTGAAGCGGGGATGTCTGTTATAATCCTCACGGTGGCTGCAAAACGACTGGCGTTTACCTAAAATTGTATAAGATAAATATTAAAAACTTACATATATCGTATGTTTGGGTATCCAAGATAAATGTGATATATATATATACAGTTTATAAAGGATATATAGATGCAAATCAGTATTTGAGGAGTCAAGCAAAATCAAAGAATGGGATTGAAATCGTTTTAGAATAAAACTTTAAAGCTAGTGTAATAAATTGGTACACTACATAAATGTTTATAATTGAACAATTTAAAAACAATGTTTGGAATAAGATTATTTTCATTAACCGATTAAGTTCATCAAAGGTTTCGCTGAAAGACTGCGTAGATAGTTAACAACAAAATAGGGCCTACATTCATCAAATATTTTGTTTGTATTGTCCTGATGCGTGGCACTGAGTAATAAATCTTCCTAAAGTGTCATGGTGTCTGTATCACTGTGGTGTGGAATGTGGAGACCGATAGACTAGAAAAGATTCAATAGCGTCTATTAGAAAAGTTTCACTCTAAAATGAGACAAACAAGTTTTTCTATAAATTCCGTCAAAATCGATCTCAATCCCATAAATATTATTTTATCTGCAGGCTTACTCCCGCAATTGATTTGGTTCTTGTTCTCGTCGACGTGCCACTGCGACAATTGGCGCTAGTGTCGGGTTTCAGACTACCAAATCGTTTTCTAATCGACTAAAATGGAATTCGATCCCGTCGGGAGTAAGCCTACGGGTATGAAAGCTCGAGTCGTTTAAGCTTAGCTGTTCGCTTAGCCAAGCGCCTCGTGTGCTTTAATGGTATATTAGTAAGGTAATTAGTGAACCGTAAACCTCTTATCTTTATTTAATATAGTCCTTGAACCATGGTTAGTTAAAGCATTTTTAGCACAAGCAACGGCTGTTAGCGTTATAATAATTTTTTCCTTTACACAAAAGTATTTGTTTTAAAAGCCGGTGAATAGCTGTATAGCTGTCAAAATGATTCCTATGACGAAAAAATTACATTTTGATTGAGATCGCTAAATTCTTTTTTCGCGTGCTTTTGCAAAAGAAAGGTTATATAATACAGAGCTTGCGACGCATTGTTTCTGAGCATATTGATTTTAAAAAGTGGCAAACAATAACCGACATACTTTGTGTTAAGGTGTATGGATACAGTAGTTTTATTAGTGATCATGTGTACACCATTATATTAGTACTTTTAGCAGTTAGTTATGTGAGTTACCTTTACATGAGCAAATTACTATTTATTATCTAGTTGAACGATAGGTGAAAAATCGATTACTATCGCAATTTGTAATTATACCAATGACCGTAACATGCAAAAATATATACGAGATTAATAGTGATTCTAAAATGTTATGACGATAAATGGAATATTTGTCAAGCCGATTAGTAATGATGAATGACTATAAGGCTATTGGATTAATACCGCACCGCTTACGCCCGCCAAAACGGCCATTCAATTATGGACCTAAAACTTTTGTCATTTAAATACACTTCAGATTGGCATGTTCGGTTACTTCGTGTTCTCTGCCATTTTATAATGCCGCTGTAAATTGGATCTACTGTGCAGAGGGTTTAGGTTCATATTTGAATGATCATTTATTAATAGTCCAGAGCGATGAGTTTTGACCTTAATGAGTAAATGCGAGTACCATATTATGATTGTTAGATACAAAATTAACAAACTGCGTACGTTTCGGAAGCCAGAGTTAGATAGCTCGCGTCTTCGTTACACTCTATGACTTCAAACGCTGGTGACAAAAGAAAACAATATATACTCAACAGTTGATATTAAAATGGAGATTATTTTCGTGTGCTTCTTCTTTGTACCTGGCGGTTATTTAGTAATGGAGACATGATATAATGTGAGTAAAGAATGGATGTCTCGTCTTACCATTTCGCCCGTTTCGACCAATCTTTTGGTGTCCAATGAAGACATTTTGGGTCGATACGTAGCATTCTCTTTTCCATTGCTTTTTCGTGTTGCTAGAAAGTAAACAAGTGCTATAAGTAATTTCTCGAGAAATATAAATTTAAGGGGTAGTTTATATATCGTACCTCATTAACAGATATAATATATTGCCCTTTGTAGTAATTTATCAAGTTCAGGTTCTGTAGAGTGCTGATGACGTCTTCTTTCTTGATACTGGTCAACTCACAGATTTCACTGAAAAGAAATATTAAAATAAATTAGCAAGCGCCTTAGATCTCTTCTGTTGATTTTCACGACTGTATGGTTGTATGTTGTTCCAGACAGTTTATATTTTCCTTCCTACCAAGAGTGGTCTATATTTTTTCAGATTAACTCATAAACTTCACTGTAGTATGGCATTGAACGTTACACAAGATGGGTTGAGTAAAACGCTATGTATAAAGTCTTTCGGAATCAGCGATTTTGTGGTCTTAACAGTATTTTTTAATTCGTCAATCCTACTACCCGGTGTACTATAATCATAGTAGGTGAAAAACAAAACAAAAAGTAATAATAATAACTTACTTGATCGTAATAATAGGTTTCTCGTTATCTCCGACCGGCTTAATGTGTGTGAGGATGTCCAATATAGTTTGTGCCCAATAACTTCTGTACGACAGCAGTCCCAAGTCCGAGAGTGGCTTCTCAGGAGAACCTGTCTTGCCTTCAAACTTTGATAATTCGTAACCTGTTGAGTAAAATAGAGAATCAAAATTTTAGCTCCGAATGTTCACATATATTTGGGCAGAGATCATATGTGGCATATTTGAGATTAGTCAATTTACTAAAATAGATTTTGTAGGTATATCTATAGTGTGCATTCTCGTATAGCTTTTTGTCAGGCAATTGCTATTATAAAAAAATACTTAACCAATTTGTGTAAATATGATAAGGAGATAACTTGAACTCAAAACCCAAGCTGATATTTAGAGCATTAAACCCTCGGGGCAGGCTGAGCAACAGCAACAGAAATTGAAGAATTTATCGGAAAAAGCCGAACACTTACTAAATTCTATGAGTAGCTTGCCATAACCTTTCCTCTGGTAGGGCGGTAGCGTCAGTATACAAGCGACATTGTAATCTTCCGTACTCTCCTTCTCTTTAGAAAAGTAGCCTACTATGTGAAATCCTGTAACGACAACAAAAACATAACTTAATCTAATTAAAAATTAAAAAAAAAATACATATTCAATATTGAAATAACATGTGAATAATGAAATAAACAATATGCCTAATCTTGTGGTTTGACAAAAAGTGTCAGCCTCAAATCGAGGTTTTTGAAGGAGTTAGTTAGTACTTTTTTTGCACTGAACAACCAGACAAATGCGGAAAATGATTGAACAAATTTTCAAAATGCATAAAATAATGATTTGTAATTGTCCGCTTGTAAGAAAAAGACCCATTCAGGGCACAAAATGGTTTTGCAAAAATAAAGTATATGTATAGCACTCACCTCTGGCGTCAAATTCCGTCATAACATAAAACAAAAATGGATCAGTATCGTAGTATAAAGTCTTGTGGTCTAAAAACAATTTCGCTAGTAAGCAGAGATTTTGTGCGTAGCATTTGTTCTTCCGGCCATCTATCTCGAAGAATGATATGCTGCCTTTTCGGTAAATCTCGTTGCCCGGTGGGTGTTTTAGTTTGCATTTAATCTGAAATACAATATTGTATTGCATAAAAGCTTGATGTAGATCAAGATCGAAGAATAATGGTTTTTAATATAATAATAAATTGATTTGAAGGAAGGCGAATAATAAATAAATAATTGAGTTGATATCTTTTTATAACAATGCAGCAATAAGAAATGTTCTCTTATTTATTTAATACTTTAATTATACTCACCAGATGTCTTTCTAGGCACTTTTTACTTTTTCTGTATTTTAAACAAAATTCACAGATGTAAATACAGGGTAGGTTCACCATTTCCTAGAAACAAAGAACATCTCATGTCAATAACATTAGTTCCTTACAGAAATCATTCTAAACGGCGCTCTTAAAGAATCATATACAGTTTATTGATGACTAATCAGAAAATTAAGCTAATAACTAACTTGAAAAGTCTAGGTTTTTTTTACTGACTTCGACACTAACGCATATAACCCTAGGATCGCGAGAGTTTTTTAAAATCGCCTGAAATTCGGTACTTAATTTATTATACGTAAAATTTCTGTTCACACAAACCTGCGGGTAAGGCGCGAAGTACCACGGGCGTATCCGATTCCTGCCCAGCTCTATCATCTCGATGTTCTTCATCCTAGTGACGAGGTCGTCGTGTCCGTGGGCCACCATGCTACCGGACTGGCGCGGCCGCGTTGTCGGCGTGGCCGTCCCGCTCACCGCCGTCTCACTGCCTTCAGTCTCAACAGACGGAACGGGTTCCGCCTGAAAAGTTTTAGAACTTTTGGGTTCCTGTAAGAGATGTTCTTTTTATTTGACTATGTGCACAAGTGAAGTGGTTGCTCATCATTCTTAAGAGATATTAAAAATTCAGGTTATCGTAAACCGGTTGAAGTTGAAACTATAGCAGGTTGTAACTTTGCAAAGAAAACAGAAAAAAATCTATGTTTAATGATGTTGTCTTAATTCGCCATAAGTACATTTAACCATGCCCCAAAAAAATATATCTACATACTTCATTATCGATGGACGGTGCTTTTCGTTTTCTGTTCATTTTTTTCTGTAAGGCGGCGGCCAGTACGGCGCCTCCGTTGACAAGCGACGACGAGTCGTTGCCCAGCGTTGGGCTTGCGGGCCGCGACACCAGCTGTCTGGGCTCCCCAGCAACAACACCTAACATCAAATTAGAAATCCAGTGAGAAGTATGACAAAGTTGGGGAAATAAGTAACTGCAAGTTAAGATATATAATAAAATAGATATGTCAGTGTAGATCAGCATAGAATATAAGGCTTATCACGACAGATTAAAAAATAGGAGTAATTAAGATATATTGGTAAACTTCAATACATTTTATACATTAAAGCTCCTTTTAGATTATTTTTAACATAATAATAATATGTTTACCTTATTTACCATCATGCGTCGGTTCTAATCCACAACTTTTTAAAAGTTATCATTACATCAGATTCAAGCTATTACATACATACATATTGCAATAATAAACAATATAGATACAGTCAGCAAGAAAAGTTGATAGCCATGACCAAATTAACATCACATAATGGTTCATAATTGGCTCTATCAAATCATAGCACTCGCTACTTGTGACTACATCTTGTAATAATAACTAAAATCTTGATTGCTGTTTTCTAGTGTCATATTTGGCTTTTACTATCAACTTTTGTTCTTGACTGTACAACGGCTATATCAATAGGCAATATGGCTGGACCAAACAATATGGTCATGCTTGTAATATAGTGACTAGCAATGTTAATACATCAGGAATATATAAAAACGAATACATGATACACACAAAGCACACAAACATAGATTGTAACTGTAACATACCAAGTGCATTTTTTGGCGTGGAACCATTGTGTGCAATAAAATGGGCTTTCTCATGGACTTTAGGTTGGGGTGGCTGAGTTTGTTGAATTGGTTGGTTCACAATAGTGGGTCTACTCGGAATCGTACTAGACTTCTGACTTTCGTTGCAGACAGTATTATCATCTGCAGACAAAATGTTTACATTTAATGGCCAATTGTGGTGGTGATTGTGTTATTATGATGGTAAATTGGGCTGTTAGTATTTGTCAACCAGCAAGAAGTATAGAATTCTCAAATAGTGCAAAAAAGGTAGATTGAAAAATGATGGATGATAATTAAATAATTTGAGTATATCAATGCCATTTTATAATCATTGGTGTGCTGAATCATTTAACACATGCGCTTCAAAGTAGAAATGATTTTTTTTATCAAGTTCAGCATAAGATTAACTTCCTGTAAAATAATAAAATATTATTAAATCAGGGTGAAACAAAGGACAGACTTTTTTCAACTGAAAGTTATATCATTGTTTTAAACATAAATAAGAATTTACAAGAAGATCAATCTACCATCATAAGTAAAAATTTGAATTAATGTAACCCAATTATAGTCAAAATTCTAGTAAAAATATGAAGATTAGATCTAGTGATCAAATTATTGTAATATGGTAATTTATTCAATTTTAAAAGAAAATGTTCAGTGCAACTCACTTCTATGGTAAAATCGTAAATAATAACATGAAATGAAGACATTGGGAATGGAATACAAAACATGTAATAGTCGCTTTGCTAGTACTTAGGTCTATTTAATTTAACACATTTTGTTTTACTATTTATCTTTTTATACGGATGGTACTATATTAGGACAAAATCAAATACATAGTGAAAAATGACTATAAAGTTTAAAATCAAAACTGCCAAAAAATAATTTTCATTGAAGGCAACATGAGCCTATGTGCAATGTCTCAAAATCAAGATGTAAAAGAATTTTCTTCAAAGAGTATACTCACTAATAAAATTTGGCATCATTCCACCTCCCGAACCAATATGTGCCTTCTTTGGTGTGGTGGTGCCTCCTGTAGAGACACCATCCCGTCTCGGAAACTGTACCTTTCTTGTATCCAGCCATGATTCTCCAACCCACTCATCAAGACGCTTGTTAACTAAAAGAAAATATATTAACATACAAATCTGCATGCTTGGAGCTTGTCGCTAAGCGTCAATTGCACGATATCACAAGTTAAGCTATACTAGATAAGGTAGGCCCATAGAAGGGTGAGTTTCTAAGTCATAATGAGTTTGTCCATGTTTCAGAAGGCTTGTTAAATTGTGGGTAATGGTTGCTTTTAAAGCATTCATGTCAGATTATCTAACTGGGTTCAAGAGGTTAGACACATAGTCGCTCCTTGTATAACAAGTCAAGTTACATTAAAGCTGACCCCAACGTAGTTGAGAAAGGGCTCAGCTGATGATGACAAATCATGTATCTACATATTAACTAAACACAATATTTGTTATTGGTAAGTATGTAGAACCTAATAACATGGTCTTAATATCTCTAGCAATGTGCTAGTCTTTTACAAACGTAGAAACTTAATAATTGGTTAAGGCCGAGCTCAAAAAATGTTACTATAGTATAGTTAGTCAGTCTGTGTACCAATTATTATACTTTTATATGAAAATTAACTTATATTCAGACATTAAGTAAATGATCTTATTAAATATATGTATACACTCAATTTAAATGAGTTTTCTGTGTTTCTCTTATATGTTTATAACAACAATGCATTGTCAGAGAATATCAAACCTCATGATTAACACTTACAGTCAACGTAATGAACATAATATCCCCTTTGGCCACGAATTTCTTTGATACTTATAATTTCAGCTAACGGCCAATCGTCTCCACCTTGCATTCGCACTGGTAGGCGACATCCTTCGACAAGAGATGCCTGAAACGGTACCACAACAGAAGTAACACATTTTCACATTTTATCGATAAATTAATTTTTCCGGGTAAGGGAAATTACCGCAGAGTCACAAAATGTGGTCAGCTCATCTTCAGTGTCGTTCATTTTCCAGAAAAACTAAAATAAGTTTCCAGAAAATATCAACTTGTTTCTAAAATGTCAGTGTCAGAATGTGAAGTGTGAGTCTGGTTGAGACGCCATTTTGAATTATCCAAACCCAAATATTGTGGCATCTGAAGCATTACGCATAAGCATTTTATATTAAATTAAAAACAAAAAATAATAAACTTACAAATAATTTAGTAATTACTATTTTTTTCTGATAACTTTTAAATGTCAGTTTTTATGAACATATTTTAAAGCTGTTAGCAAAAAATTTTAGATCTAATTGTTGTCTTGAATGAATAAATTAATAAATAAAATATTGTTGCGTGCCACAAGGCAAAATGGATCGGAAATCGGAACATATCGGAAACATAAATTACCACCATATTTGTTAGCTACATTATTAGCAAATATTTCCATTTCACTTTTGAATGATCATTACAAAATGGAAAACAAAGTCACTTCGAGCTGTTACTATTTGCTCTGATTTTAAAACTATGCAACGGATTTTATTTGTCCGTCCATCTGACATTAAAATTTGTACGACAACATATTTCTGAACAAAAAGTGAGCAATCTTTTATACGATAAGTGATAACTTTAAAACTTTCGAGCACAAACTATTTTTTTTTATCCTACTCCTCTTTTTTCTTCATTCTGTGTGTAAAAATTACACAAAATTGTAGAAAAAATAAATTAAATCGAATGGCGTGGCAGCCGCACAGCCGCAAAATTTGTTTTTTTTTTTTTTTAATTCAGCCTATCCTAAGAACACTTGGGCTGCTGCAGCCATTCTAAGACAAATCTAATGATTCTTCAATTATGAATTAGGTAGATTGAATATTTCTTGCATATTGTTATTGTGGGAAATACCCATGATAGATAGCAATGACTAAAAATATAGGTATAAATGAATAGATAAAGTCCGATTTGTATATCGATCGGTAAATAATCCCACTCAGTTGGGGAAACCCACAAACAGGACTTACCCACTGACGGTCTTCACTCATTAAGTAGATACTCGTATTATCTAGTCGTATCTTTACTTATCCGTTACAAAGGCATTATTTTATTAAACAGATTTAATGTAAAATTTGTCTATCTATTAAAATGTCATCTGTTGCCATCTGTCTGTCATTGTATACCTTTCCCAAGAAAGCGTACAACTCATTAAGCGTATCCATTAATTTGTTGAATTACATATTTTAATTGATCAATGAATTTGCGTCATTTTTATGGGATGTTTTGATATGGATAGTTTATTTCAAAGTAAATAGTTGACGTTAAAATTGAGTTCGACATTTTTGGCGTTCCTATGTTTATTTTTTTGTTTTACTTTGTTAATTTTCAGATTCACCCTGTCTCCTGCCATTTTCTGTTATTGTTGTGCACATGTTTTTAAAATACTCGGTATTTTAAAAAACGTTCACAATTGTCATGTACCTACCAAAGCATCATTAACAAAGCTTTTTTTTTAATAGTAGCAATAAAAAGTTGTTTATTTTTAAAACATAGTCGTACGTAATATAATATTGATAAACAGAAGATTAGTGCAATTATTACACGAAAGACCTTTATCTTCGGTACAAAACCGTGTTCTTTTTAAATGTTTTATCAAATTGTTATCATGTTGCAGTTTTCAGTCCACTTCCAACTAATATTATACATAAATGAGAGTTCAAAAAAACAGATGTATGGATGCTTGTTGCTCTTTCATGGAAAAACTACTGAGGATTAAATCATATAGGGGAAGGTGGGGTAAGAACTTTTATTAATTAAATAATCAGGCTTTCTTCTTTAAATTATAATCAGTCAAAACAAAAAAGTCAAAGTTCTTTTGAAAGAAATGTCAACTTATAAAAATTAACTAAATTTCCCCCTCTTGCCCCACCTATAGGGTAAGATGGGGTATCCCCCTAGGGTAAGATGGGGTATAGAGTACTTAAGCGTCGTCGTCTTCACAAACTGGGCAGATATGTTCAGCTTCGTCATCGCTATCTTCCACTCTAGCACAAACACGCTCACTTGCCTCAAGTATGATAAGTGATACAAGTATGATAATCGGAATATAAGCCGCGACAGTATAGATATTCTGTATCTTCTCCTTCTGTGCCTTTTCGCATTTTCGCTCTTTATAGCTATTTTTGTCATTTACTTTTTGTTTGTTACATGTGGTTTTAGTTTCTACCTATTTTATTTTTCCTCTCATTCTGTTTTATATGGAAAAGCAGTAATAATAGCTGCTTTTCCCCTTCTTCGAACTTGACTCGGTCTTTTTTCAGCGAATCGCGAATAAGGCATTAACTGTTTCGGGCTAACCAGATGGAATGCATCATTATCAATAGAATCATTTACTGTTGCCTGCTTGAGACATGAGGTTGTAGCAGTTGGTGGAGGTGGAGAGTTTGCTAAATGATGTAGCCATTTAAGCATCAGGAAATGACAACATTACTGTTTTTAGAACTGTACTATAAAAAATAATTAATGTTGAATACGATCTCAATTAAAACTGAATAACAACTCAGCGGATAAGATGGGTACTTACCCCGTCTTGCCCCACATAAGTACCCCATCTTTCCCAAACTGGACTTAAAAGTTGTATTGAATTTTTAGAGGTTATAAATCAAAAGAAACCGGCATGAATTAATGAGTTTACAATAGTAGAATAAATACAAATTAACAAAAAAATATGTCACACATTATGTTTATCATACATTATAACAGCCATGCTCTTTATATGCTTCAATAATTAGATAAAAGCACTTAAAATTTAAAAAATGTACTTACCCTGAAGAATCGTGCGCTCCTTCGAACAAACTTTTTGCGACTCTAACAAGTACTGATAAATACGACTAGATGGCGTCAAAATAACTTTTCAAGTAATACTGTATTATATATTTTTGGAGGGTCCCCATCTTACCTCGCTACCCCGTCTTACCCCACCTTCCCGTAATTTAATAAGAGTAATAACCAATATAGTTTTTTTAAATTGCTGGCAGGAGCTAGATGCGAGCAGCCGAAGATAGATCTCGTTGGCGTGCAATTGAGGAGGCATATGTCCGAGGAGCAGAGGACGAATATGGGCTGATGACGATGATGAAATAAAGTTTTTCATGGTTGAGACCTATTTTCCCACGTTTTTATACACCCACTTTCTTGTTTGTTTGTTTATATGTTTGTTTGTTTGTCGTACCGGGTGGAGTTTTGTAACTCAATTTTGAGGCAGTTCCTGTTAAGCTAAAGGCAATTTTCAGTGTAGCTTCAAAACCGTTGACAATGCAATTTACAAACTATAAAAATGCTGGACCGCTTTTGATAAAAAAATAATGGAGTGACATTTAAAAACATGGGTTATTTAGATTTTTTAAATCTATTAATTTTATTTCTGAGAGAACTTTGTACAGAGTGTTATTAAACTTAAGAAAAGGGTCAGTAAGTTCGCAGGTTGTAGGTACTTACTGTAAAATAAAAACATAATTTCAATAGATTAGAGGATGAATCGAGAGAGAGTTCAATAAAATAAAACGTACCTCCTTGTTCACACTCATAATTCAGACAATTTAATAAGTAAATTATTATATAATGTTGGAGGAAGTCCGGAGTGCGTCTGTTTCAGTCGCACTTATTAAAATTCCATATTGTTTCATCTCAATTTCGTAGCGAACGGCAATCGGAGCCGCATGTTGCTGACGTTTAATAAACTTGCACAGATTATAGAGTTTACGCTGACATGTTTTTGAAGACTACGGCTTATATTTACGGTAATATTTGCGGTATTGAATAGTTAGTATAATGATATTGTTTTTTTTTTGTATTATATTGGGCAGTTGTATTTGTTAAAAAAGTAATTAATTCATACTGGTTCAGTTTAACGAGCACTTCTAATTTGTGTTTTTATTTGCAACACGTGTTTTATTCTGCAGTTTATTAGATACTAGCGGTTGCCCGCGTAGCTAGAAGATATAAGTTAGGAATTTTTGAACGGAAGCCCTCGAAGATAAATAATTTATCCTGCGTGCAGCGTCATGGTATATAGCCTTAAACCTTCCTCGATGAATGGTCTATTTAACACAAAAATAATTTTAAAATTTAAACCAGAAGTTCCTGAGATTAGCCCGTTGAAACAAACAAACAAACTCTTCAGCTTTATATATTAGTATATAAGTATAGGTATATAGATTAACCGTTTTGAGTAAAAATAAATGATTTTGGAATTACTTTATTTACAACTACAACCAAAACATTTACAACTCAGATCAAATAAAAAAAATAGAATATGTACCTAACAAATTTGATTTTTTCGATAACAAATAAACAACAAGTAGTTTATTCGTAAAGACACGTTAAATTGTCAGCGTTCAGTAAAGAACCTAATTTTCAGAACAGATTGGTGTACCTAAAATGGAGTATATCTAGTAATTATTCATTGCTTCAGACATCAAAATATTTAAACAAATTTGCAATGAGTGTTTACCTAATGTTTAGGTACGTATGTAGGTCATTTTATCACGTTATCGAGTAATCACGTGTATGTTGTCAGATTTGTAAAAATGTTGCAAAATAAATGCAAGATCTTTATGATTATGGAATTCCCTGGGGTTTTCAGGTGATCTTCACTTTCAACTATTGTCATTACATTATTATTATTGCAGATATTACGATTTTGCCATTACGTTGGATAGATGGCGTTGGTGTTGCATTTAGCAGTTTACGATGGGTCATTCTCAAAAGCATCTGAGAATCGTTAGACTTTGTTTGTCTGTTACGATCGTTTACTTTGTTTTTCTCGAGTTGCATCCATTCTCCACTATGTCCAGGGTGGACTTCCCAATTTTTCGATGGCCGTAAAGAAGCCTGCTTAAAATGGCCACAGTTTCGTTACTTCCGTGACTTGACCTGACCAGTGGGTCAAAGAGGTAGAGATGTCAAGAAAGCCTATTTGCCTGAAAAGAGAGGAAAGTGAGGGGTCCCTACTCCAAATAATGGGATAAGTGATAAAGACAAAAAAGAAAAGGATGAAGAAGAAAAAAAATTATGAATAAATATAGCCGCATTTGTTGCACTTGCATAACGTAAACATACTTTTATTCATTTTAATTTATTTTAAGTTTCTTTAATATTCATGCTATACTGCGTACAGGGACCCACTGATATTTAAGGTCTAGGGCAGTCAACGCGAGAATAAAACTGACCCTTATGAGTTGACCCTATAAATTTAATAAAGTATACTTAGCAAAAATGATCGTTTTTCTTAATAAACACTCAATGTGGATAACCAACATTAATGACGCCAAAAACTCGTACATCGAGCGTCATTGTCTCAGATAATAATAACTGCTTCATACATTAAAATATTATCAATCAAATTTATCAATACTGAAAGAGATTAAACAAACGTGACGTTGGGATTAGCCAAGCTTTGTTTTTGTCTGATGTGTAATCATGGAATTAAAAAGATTTGTAACATGTAATTTTTTGGAACATTGACGAATAATCTACCGCTGTACTGCTTATACATGCTGAAGCCATAATAAAGGGCTTATTGCATCCTATTCATAAGGGAGGAGGCAGGAACTATGCCAGTGTAACCTTAACTAAAACTCAAACGGATAGGTACTCAACAACCACCTCAAAGGTTACTTGGATAGCCGGATAGGTATAAAATAATAGCAGAGGATCAGTACGGCTTTTGCAAACGTATACCAACGGAATACGCGACACTTGACAGTTTCTGTTCCAATACTGGTCTGTAAGTTGCAGTTGCTTGGGTGGGGAGAATTGCCGTACAAACTATTACTGCGGCTAAATAGTATAAAAAATAAAAAAAATATTAAAAATAATCCAAATTTTCTACTACCATCGATTTGGAGAAATTAAATTAAGTAGATTAGGTTCCACTTTATCGATTTAGAAAAAATCTGCATGAGGTACTTAAGCCTTTCCAGATTTCCTTTCATGATTTTGTATGAATAACTTCTATACTTACAGAAAAAATAATTGTAACATGCATGGAAAAGTCCTTGCTTCATAAGGCAAATCTTTTAAAGTTATCGATTTCAACGACTCAACAAAATTTAAGTTAGCCGAATAATTAACAAGTAAAGTCTAATGCTTTTCTTTGAGAGAACTCTGCTTAACAATATGGTATTAGTCAGCAGCCAACGGACTGAACCGTGTGCCGCAATTATCACGCTAATTAAATTTTCGCTGTGTTATGACTAATTTATTTCATAACAACGACCCTCGACTCTACAACTTGCCCTAAGTGCTAAAAACGTGCTGTAAATAAAAACGCTTACATTTTAGTAAAAATACAAAATATTCATTTTCGGAATACCTGTTTTCGAGGTAGTACTCAAGCAATAAGGTGTTAAACGATTGCTACATCGAGAATTTTCTGGAAAATTATTGTATTCTCGAATCTTTGTTATCTACTTTGTGACTGCATTCAAAAACTAAAACCATTGATTGCGATAAAGCTTGTCAATGAATAGGTACCAATTATCCCTCCTTTATAATCCTCATCAATCTTTATGTATTAAATGTTTAATCTTATCCTATGTATAATTATATATAGTATATATTAATGTAAAGAAAAAAAAACCGTATCTTTCTGATACAAATAGTTGAACGAGAGCAAATAATACTGATTCAGTTAAAAGTGTATTTTGGGTTCGGCATAATAGAGGCAAGTAGAAGTAAGTGAATGCATTAAATGGTTATTGAGAGTTTCCAGACTGAAATCAATTACAGCGACTAAAGCGTTTTTTTAAATCAATTCGACGTTGGTATTCATTTTAGCGGCGCTGGATCTGTGACGTGGCAGTGATGACGCCATGTTATACGGTGATCCTAATTGGCGTCGGTGTTCGGCGGCGTCGGGCCATGAGCCGATTTGACGGCACCAAGTGCTAACGAACGTGTTCACGAGTATTTTGTTTACGTGCTTGTAACGTACGACAAATTATTTCCATATTTTTTTTAGCTTCGTATGAGTTGTAGGCGTAGCGGTAGATTGCATCGTATTGGTTTAAAGCCTACCTATGTTGTTTATGTAAAAAGGTAAATAGGTTGATAAAGATCTAATGCAGTCTGCGGACTTCCTAAATTAGATAGCATTATGAAAATATTTCTTTGGACCCTAGTAAAACCCGGAGAGATTTAAACTTTTTTCCTGTATTAAACGCAAATCTATTCAACTTATGGGTTACCAGGTGTCGCCCGCGGGCCCGGCCACTACATATCGAAAATGATCCCCCGGGAACATAAAATCGGGAGAAAAACGTGTTAATCCAGGATATAAACTGTGCACTAAGTTTTGTCTACATCCATTGACTGGGTTTTTCATGAAAGAGTATATTCATACTACAAACTTCAGCGTTAAATAAACTCCTACTAATACATATTATTATGTCAGCATTATAAAGAAGCAAAGTTTGTTGTGTTGTGAAGACGTTGAGTTGTAATCTCAAAATCAGATCTAATCTTTATCCTTTATACTTTTACTACCTATTAATATTATAAATACGAATGTCTATCGATTTTTATAGCTACTGAAGAAAGGCTGCAATTTATAAAGATAAAGTGTGAATTATCTGTAAAGCACGGTTCTATGTTTTAAGTCGAGTAAAACGAACCCCATGTACGCTTCTAATCCTTCCAATATCCAATCCTTGCATATGAAGAAAATTTTAGCATGAATGAGTACGAAACAAACTAACATCACATTTTATCATATTAATAGGGATACTATTATGTTACGGCGGGCCTTTATAAGTCTTAAAAGATAAAAGATAAAAAGATAAAAGACATTTATTTGTAAAACATGAGTATACATGGCTAATGTAAGATGTTATAACAATATATTATTGACCTTCATGTTTTGCTGTATATACAGCGTACAAATTTTTCATTATAATAATCATAAATTTTACATTTACAAATAAGTATTACAGTACAATATAATGGCATATTTTTGCAGGTAATCGTTCAGTTTTTTTTTTATCGAAACAAAAATAAAATTAATAAAATGGGTAAAAGGTCATAATAATATTAGGAATCTGTTAAAAAATCTGTTAAAGTATAGTAGCACCTGTTAATTAAGTATTTTTTCAGATGTACTTTAAAAAGTTTTAAATTTAATGATTTTATTTCTTTTGGTACTTTATTATAGATTACTGGAGCCAAACAAAGAATGCTATTGTGCATTAATGCAGTGTTTGACCGTACTATGCAAAGTTTATTATTATCTCTTCGACTACGACTGACTACATCCGAGAGACGGCTAAATAAGTTTGGATTTGTTTTAACAAAGATTGCAGTTTCATAAATTAATAGACACGATAGGGTTAAAATTTTATATTTAATAAAGTACGGCTTGCAACTATCTATTGTATCTAGTCCGAACATTGCCCTAATGCACCTTTTTTGTGATTTAAACAATACGTCTTTGTTTGTTGAGTTACCCCAGAATAGAATGCCAAACCAAGATAGAGTCTACAATGCCGTGGTATGCCGTGACTAGTGCTTCTGAATTTACGATCGATGAAAGTTTCCATAAAGCATACGACGAGGAACTTAATCTTTTGTTAAGTTCTTCAGTATGGGCCTTCCAATTTATATTTTTATCGATGATAACTCCCAAGAATTTTGTATGGTCAATAGTACTCAGTGGCGTCCCTTGATAATTAATATTTATTTGGGGAGTTGCTTTGCGTTGGCTGAACCACATAATCTTTGTTTTTCCTAAATTTATTTTTAGATTATTGTTGGTCATCCAATCTTGAAAAAATAATTTATTTATTTATTAAATACACGCATACATTTGGTATTAATAAATTGATTCCTAAATGAAAAAGGTTCTTTTATTGCTGAAATACGACATAACATTAGTTTCTTTACGCTAGCATCAGCTAGTTATACTTACACTAAAATTACCACCCAACTAAATCACAATGGTAGATTAGTGGGTACAATCATCAACAAAATTCAATGTATAAATTTATAAGATTGACGCGAGTCGAACTTTTTGAGGTTACAAGGATAGAAAGTAGCTTGATATCAGATCTTAATTGTAGATGGTTCAAAATGTGAATGTGTATAGTTACAAGTTTTTTTTAATCCGATTGATGTTTTCCTTTTATTAACGTGTTTCTTGATAACAGTACATCGTCTCTTGTCTTATCAAATCAGAACAACATTTAGATGTATAAGTACATATTTGTTCTGGTTTTTAATTTAACACTATAATAATAATCGATAAAAATGATATGATACAATTACAGTTTTATCGTTCATTACGAGTATTAAAAATGATATGATATAAATAATTAATTTATTTATCAAGGCAAGGATAATAAGAAAAATGCTGTTAATCGATTAAATAGATTAATAATCAATAATATTGTACTGTTTTGAGTTATTTAAGCCAATACTGCTAATACTTTAAACCCTAGTCTATGCTTCTAGGGCGTGAATTATATGTCCTGCATAGGCTGCGTACTATTAATTAAACAATGTTATTTTCCTAAGTCACATATGAGAAGCTTATGGCTTAGCTACAACTGCACAATTTGGTCGATCACAAGATACCATTGATACTGTCGCTCCGTGAATCAGTGACAATCCATGTCATAAAAATTCTTTCGTGCTTCGGAAGGCACGTTAATTGTGGTCCTAGCTGTTTTTCATACATCTTTCTCAGGTGTTACGGGTAGTTGAAAGCTAGAAAATATGACAACAAGTTTCACTAAGGTATTTCGTGTTGCCGAGGCAACTGGGTTGTGGAGGTCAGATTGGCAGTCGCACCAGAAAGCTCCCGAAGCACCGTAGAACAAAAACGAGTACAATTTTTTTTGGACTCTGGGGCATGCCCCTGAATGAGGAGAAAGGAACCTAGTTCAATCCTACGAAGCCACAACTTTTGCACGTTTAAGATATTGACCCTTTTGGTTCATTTTCAAGGTTTATCTGTTCATTTTCCAGAAAGTGCTGGGATCACGGGTCATTATAAACAGCCAGATCCAATTAGAAAGACACTTGGCAGGCAAATCCAAACTGGCTAACAAAATTTGGTCGTCTTGAGCAGAGCTATGTTTAATTCATACTCATTCACCAGGTTAGCGGCTTGCACTTTGTAATGCGCCAGTCCGGTTATACTTGCAGCTCTGCCTACTAGTTCTCAGGTAGAGATAAATAAATCTGCCGTTTACGAGGAGTTCAGTTAGTCCACTCTGTACACACACTTAATTGAACTCATCCGAAGTGGCTCGACAGATTCTCATAAAATTTTGTATGCATATTCGGTGGGTCTGGGAATCGGACATCTATTTTTCATACCCCCATTTTTTATACCATAGAACTCAGTTGTATGTCCAAAATAATGTTTGCTGGGACAGCTAGTGTAATACTTAAAATTTTTGTGTCAGGATGTATGTCCTTTGAATCGGCTGTTACGAGATTTTGTATAGATTTCTGTAGCTTTGACAATTAGACATCTATTTTTATTCCCTTTCATAGTAGGTAAAGTAATAGGTTCTGTATTGATACAGTTTTAAAAATGTAAATATTAAGTTTAGTTTATTGTATAAACATTTTTAAGTTGATGTATTGTAATTAAATAAATATGGTATGGTCCAAATTTATTTCAAATTCAAAGTCTTTATTTCTCTCATATACATTGCATAACTAAATTACATGCCCCGCAAAACCGTTTACACGGTTTGACTGCGGGAACGAGTGTCACTTACATTAATATAATTTATTTATAAATTGCAGGCGTGGTTATTCACTCCTACACAGGTACACAGATACAGACACTCACATTACATCCTTACCTTCATGCATTTATATATTTCCATTCTTGTACACACATTCATAGACATTCCTACATACATGCTTCTTTCAATATTTAGCGTGTCTGTATACATGCACTCAGTATAGCCGATAATACACTGTTCATAGGTACACTAATACTTGGATACCTTCTTTTTTAATTTTAAAAGTACAGTACAGTAAGTAAAACATAAATGCAACCGTATCATATCTCCAACCCGCTACCATCAAATCAACCGCTATTCTGTAATATGAAAATGATTGGTAAGAGCATAACTCAATAAGCAAATGCACAAGCAAAAAAATTGGGCATAAATGACCATTTTTTTGTTCCAAAAATCGTTTTTGCGGTCCTTTTTTCCTAAACAAACAATTTCTGACTAAGACATAGAGTAATTTAGTACTTATTGCTAATCAATAAAGTTCAAATAAAATTACAAGCACTCACTGTCGTAACACCGTTGAGAAAGTTTTAGTAGACATGGGAATGGTACAAGAAGAGCAAGTAGGAGCAGTAGTATAAATAATACCAAGGAAAGATGTATTAGAGTTACTAGTTCTGGCGGTGGTATCAGGAGAGCAGCAGTAATATATTAAAAGGTAGCAGGGGAGGATGTATTGATACTACATTTACGATTTTTTTTAAGCACGTAAGTAATTCAATCTTTGTGTCGTGGGGAGTTTTACAAACATACCATTCACATGCACAAAGACACCCAGACTCAGAACAAGCATTTGTGGATCACACAAATTTTTGTCCTATGCAGGGATCTAATCCGCGACACGTTGTGCAGAGTGGGTTTGGTGTGGTGACCTCAACCACTCGGCTATCCGTGCACTACTAACCTTCAAGTCACGAATTAGAGCAGATAGCACCAGTAGTGTATTTTGAGTATCAGGGGAAAAGTTACTAGTAGTCATGAGGATGATATCAGGAAAGTAGGTAATAGAGCAGGTAATGTACACGAGGGTGGTTTTAGGATGTCGATCTTGCTTAGGCGTGATTTTTATAATACGGCGATATAAATTACATCATTTCAGACCGGTGTGAATGTGAAGCAATTAATGATGACAATTATTAAGTTAGACTATCCAATACTGATAACGATTTTGATTATTAATCCAAGATTATCTTGCTATTGAGTATAAATAAGCAGAGCTCGCTTAGGATACAACTACAAGTTCATAACCTGTAAAATGAAGTTCGCTCTGGCTTTATTGGCTCTGACCGCGGTCACATCCGCGAGGAACATCAACTTCGAAGATGTCATCGATCTCGAGGACAACACTGCGTACGGTTACTTAACTAAAATCGGTCAGCCTTCTTTGGAAAGGATACGTAAAGCTGAGGAGGAGGAAGATGTTCAATCCAGAATCGTCGGTGGTTCTGCATCATCGCTAGGACAGTTTCCTTACCAGGTATGATATTACTTTGTTTCCTTAAGACACCTATTTACTAGAATTTTAAGTTTTAAAGTGATTAAGTACTAACCGAGACGATTTCGTGCAGGCTGGACTTCTCGCCAGCTTCGGAGGCGGCCAGGGCGTCTGTGGTGGTTCTTTGCTCAACAACAGGCGTGTTCTCACCGCCGCCCATTGCTGGTTTGATGGCCAAAATCAGGCTTCAGCGTTCACAGTGGTCCTTGGATCCGTCCGTCTGTTCTCTGGTGGCACCAGGCTGGCTACTAGTAGCGTAGTCATGCACGGAAGCTGGAACCCGAATCTTATTCGCAACGACATTGCAATTATCAACTTGCCGAGCAACGTAGGCTTTAACAGTAAGTATTTAACAGTAATTTTCACTACCACTAATTCATGTCGTATGCTTAAACAACAATCAGTATTTGGTATTTAAACTGAAAATTATTCTTCACAACTTGTAACTAAACAACATATTTTTTGGTTTCAGATAACATTCGTCCTATTGCTCTGCCATCTGGTTCCCAGCTAAACGAGAACTTCGCTGGTAGCACTGCCACTGCATCTGGATTTGGTCTTACCAGCGACGGTAAGGAACTTTATTCATAAGTCGGATTAACCTTTGTGTTTTATTTATTGAGTCCAACTACATTGTTCTCATCCACAGGCGGTAGTATTTCTAGCAACCAGTTCCTGAGCCACGTTCAGGTTCAAGTGATCACCAACAATGTGTGCCGCAACTCTTTCCCTCTGATTATCCAGTCTTCCAACATTTGCATTAGCGGCGCCAACGGCAGAAGCACTTGCCAAGGTGACTCCGGTGGCCCCCTCGTTATTACTAGAAACAACGCGCCCCTTTTGGTGAGTAACTTTTAGTTATTTGCAGATTGCGTTTAACCTAATATGACTATAAAGACGATTCTCAGGTCTAGTTACTGATTAAAATTTAATAATATTTAATATGATAGTCAACTTCATAGAACTAAGTAATTTTTTTAGCTAAAGTTTATGGTATTGTTATCCAAATAATAAAAATGAATCTTACCAGTCTTCAAAAATAATTACAATCAGATGTCCGTTATAATAAAAGATTAGCTATTTCTCGCGACGTCGTCACCTTGGTAATGAAGGATTAAGATAAGGCAGGATTATTAAAAGATAATTTAGCAATTGTGAAGTGGAAGTTGAAAACCAATTAATTCAATACAATATCGCAAAGTGACCAATGGGTCTAAATAATTATCTTGCTCGGATTTATTTAACAGTTACATCACCTAAGATGTCCACTGAAATTAAATGATGTCAAGGGAAACTTTGTATAATACTTGTGAACTTGTAAACGCAACTTTAGCCGTTGACACATCGTATGCACAAAAATGATTTGCCTTTTCTGCTTTATAATGGTATTTTTTTATCGTTACAGTGATTTTAGAGAGTATTCGTTTAAAAATAACAGAAAATAATTTACTCCTCTCTATAATATAAGAAAAAATCTTCTTCTACCTTATTTACCTAATCTTGTATCCTTACAGATTGGTGTCACTTCCTTCGGATCTGCCCGTGGATGCCAGATTGGTTCCCCTGCTGCCTTCGCAAGAGTCACCTCATTCGTCTCCTGGATCAACAGCCGCCTTTAAATTGCTATGAAAAAACTTGAGAAATAAAAATCATCTTTTAAACTATGATACTATCTAGTTACAATGTTTTTTTTACCCAATAAGGTAATCTATACCTGAAGTGTGATTTATCTCAGGAATTGGTTGTTGGTAATGGATGCGAACAATGAAGCTGGACTAACAAATTCCAGGATGTGATTTTAAATAAAACACGCATTATTAACCAGGGCTTGGAAGCCGTTCTAAATGTACCAATAAATTGTGGTTCATAACCAGGTTATTTGTAAAACGCTCGTTTAGGAACGATTTTATTTTTCGATCAATAATACTTAAATAAATAAATGCAGACAACATCACATGCATTGTTCTGAACCCAAAGTGAGTTGTTGCAGATACAACGAAGGTACCACAAACACCCAGACCCGAGAAAATATAGAAATGTGAATTTTTACAATTGACCCGACACTAGCGACACCTTTAAACTGGTGCGTACGCCCCTTGACCATGGAGGTCGTCAATAATTATGATCGCTTTGATAATTTGAAACGGCAAATGGGCCGACCTCAGTTCAGTTGATGCGAGACGATATCCGACGGAACGGATAATTTTTTTCTGCACTAACACATATAAAGCCCAAATGCTCCATGCATTTGGGCTTTATATGTGTTAAACTTAAAGCTGAGCAAGTAAACATGATACTGAAGTCGATCTGAATCGAACAATTAAGCGAGTGATTCTTATCGTTATTTCGAACGAAATCCGTTTTATATCCCTGTTTTACTCTGTAAGAGTAAAGAAAAGAAAGTGTACTGAAATTTACCAAGTATACGAGCCCCGTTTCTTATTCAACTGAACTTTGTTGAACTTGAGTTTTTTCAACCGGTGTGAGTTTATAAAATGAAATAATATTCCAGAAATATAAATTATTAAAAGCCTATATTGCCCGGCAACTTTGTAATAGATAAGAAGTCTTTGCAATTAGAGTGGGGTTCTAGGTACAATCCTACACTAGACTACGCTACAACTACCTAGTGCCAACAGAGGACTAGGTAGCTGTAGGGGACAGATACTTAGTTCCTCCACGGGCAAATGTAAACTGACTCATCCAGAGCGGATCGATCAATTAGAGCAGCCTGCAAAAAAGTTAACAAGTTAATCCCTACTAATATTATAAATGCGAAAGTAACTCTGTCTGCCTGTCTGTTACGCTTTCACGTCTAAACCACTGAACCGATTTTAATAAAATTTGGTACAGAGATAGAGTTGACTTTGAGAAAGAACATAGGATTGTTTGTATTCCGGACTTTTGAAGAGTACTCTAGGAATCGCGATAAAACCGACATCGAACGCGGGCGAAGCCCCGGGCGAAAAGCTAGTATTTTATATTTTTTAACAGTTGAGGAATATCATCTCATCTTTGCGCGCTGTACTATGTGTGCGTGCGTTTAAAGAGATTTATTAAGGATGCATTGGTGGTTGAAGCAATAAGTTTTTAATGAGAAACGGTTAACAAATAATACGTTCGATATCATCGTTCGGTATCGCTACAAGACATAAAAAAAATAACCACGATATGACAAAAATCATCCCTCTTCATCACTTAATAATTCAATATGGCTATTTTTTTGTATGAATAGTGTCTATAGTTGTCTAAAAATTTGCATGCCGATTTCAGTAGGCTGAATATGAAGAACTTTTATGTATCATGACTAATCATGAGGGTGGTAAAATAACATATTTCTGGAAAAATGAATTAATCTGATTGATACCTAGGTTTAATATTTTTGTTCTCATTATTTGTCGATGAAAAAAAACTCTTTTATTACTACAATGTTTGTTTGTAGGCAAAAGATGACTCCTTTAGTTTGGTTGGTTATAGCTTTACAAAGCAAGTTAATTACGCCCATTCATGGGCTTAACTTTGCACTACTGGTGAATCTGGTGATTCTGCAACACTTCACCCGAAGTAAGGGGGTTAAGAAGGGTATATAAAAAAAAGATTGTTAAGAAATGTCTCTACAAAATAGAATACCAACTATAAAAATGGAAATATGGTAATATGTATGGATTTCTATTCACAAGGAGCAGGTTTACCAAAGTATCTCAACCAGGTGTCCCAACATAGGCAGGGTATTAATGGTTCTTTGACACCTGTCAAAGGAAAATATCGTAAGGTTTCCAAAAAATGGAATCTGAAATCGCCACCCGACAATGAGCTGGCGTGGTGATTAACGCTCAAACTTACCCATATTTACCCGGATGAAGCTAGTATACAATCTATACATAAATAACTTTTAAACTTAAAAGCTTTTGATGTATTTTAAAATATTAGTTCTGAGAAGATTTTTTTTATTTTTGTTCAATTTTGTGATTTATGAAACATGAACATAATTGTAATTAACAAGTCCTAAAAAATATCTAACCTATTTAAGCTTAATATTTGTTATGGACACCTTTGGAACCTACCGTACTGAATTTGGCTAGCTAATAACCGGTCAAGTGCGAGTCCATTTCGCGACACTGAGGGTTTCGTATAAGTAGGCTAAGAAAAACGATTTGCTTGGATGACAGATAAATTGGAGGTTATGGGAATACAGGAAGAGGAAACATTATGTTGATTTGTGAGTGGAATGAATAAGAAAAATGAAAGTAATGAGGGTTGTGTTCATATGCCGATGCGATAAATAACTTGATATCATGGAACGCGGCATTGCTATTATACATGCATGAGGTACTCCAACAGGTGGGTACTCGAAAAAAATATTTGTCACCCAGAAAATGTATGACCACAACAAGACATAGTTTAACAGGCAACTAGGCACCGGTGAACATTTCATACAATTGGATTCAATTTATATATTTCAATAGAAAAGTAAAAAAACATAATTTTATAAAACAGCTGGGTTTTTCATTAGAAATTGATAAATAATGAATTTTGGGTGCACATCCAAAATTGATTTGTAACTTCATACACTCCAGGAAAACCACATCGATGAGATATATGGCGAAGCAAATGTTGAAAGGGGCTTTAAAATACTGTCGAATGACCTTACTACACTGCAAAGAAAAATTGTATGAAAAAGCTTCCACACAAGTATTGCAAGTAACTTGTAATTTCACCACAGCCCAATAAATACCATACGTGTTATATTGTAAATACAAGTTTATATATAAAAGAAAATGATTAATAAAAAAAGTTAAGCTTCCTCTCTCGTTGTGCCCGACAGGGTTCATGTTATGATCTATTTATAAGTTTAGGCACCACCTAAGAATACATGTGGAATGCAATAAAAGTATTGAGTATTGAGATGGTTTTGAATTTGTTATAAAATAAAAAATATGAACACACAACAGTTGTTATAAAATAAGTTTAGTTTTAGATCCGGATATGATTTGTTGTAATTTTGAGGCACAGGACAGTTTCTGAAATCGAGAAACGAAAATATAAACGTGGAAAATTACACTCCAGCTGTGTGTGTTTAAATAATTTTCGCTTAATAATTTGGAAACAAGAAATTTGTTAAAAATGGTGCTGATTGAATCCTTTTCCCTAAAATTAGCTTCCACTGATCGCGCCCGAATGCATCAGATAAATCCATGTGATCCGGTAAAGATTAATAATAGCACTATTCTCGAGAATGAAAGACTAAATTATCCCTATAACAAAATTTTATTTTAAGGCGTTGAATGACTATACCGCTAACAGGTCGAACTAAAACGAAATATTTCTTAAATCCCTTTGTAACCACTGTCTTTCACTCGCGCAAACAAAAAAATGAAAATGAAAATTAAACTCAAAAGAAAGATAACTAATCAGTTTTTTTAATCATTATCTAGCAATCAAAGGCAAGAAAGGGTATAAATAAGCAGAGCTTCAGTTTTTGACACAACTACTAGTTCAGTATCTGTAAAATGAAATTGGCTCTGGCTTTATTGGCTCTGACTGCGGTCACATCCGCGAGGAACATCAACCTCGAAGATGTCATCGATCTCGAAGACATCACTGCGTACGGTTACTTGACTAAAATCGGTCAGCCGTTATTGGAAAGGATTCGTAAAGCAGAGGAGGAGGAAGATGTTCAGTCCAGAATCGTCGGTGGTTCGACATCATCCCTAGGACAGTTCCCTTACCAGGTATGACGTAATTTTGTTTGATTAGTGTCTTTGGTGATATTTGTCTGTTGCATTATTTTATTAAAATTCCTAAACACTCCGTACAGGCTGGACTTGTGATCACCTTAGCATCTGGTCAGGCTGTGTGTGGTGGTTCTTTGCTCAACAACAGGCGTGTGCTTACCGCCGCCCATTGCTGGTTTGATGGACGGAACCAGGCCAGACAATTCACAGTTGTACTTGGATCCGTCCGCCTGTTCTCTGGTGGCACTAGGCAGACTACTAGTAACGTGGTCATGCACGGAAGCTGGAACCCCAATCTCGCTCGCAACGACATTGCCCTTATCAACTTGCCGAGCAATGTAGGCTTTAACAGTAAGTATTGAAAATCAACCTGTTTTTATACTTATTTTGTGGTCAAAGCAAATATCCTTCTAGCAACTACACAACACAATACTTCTTTTTTCTGCTTTCAGATAACATTCGTCCTATTGCTCTGCCTTCAGGTTCTCAGCTTAATGAGAACTTTGCCGGAACCAATGCCGTTGCATCTGGATTTGGTTTAACCAGAGACGGTAAGGAGTTTTATTCGTTAGTCAGATTTACTGTCCTGTTGTTATTGTAAGTTTGACTACATTGTTCTCATCCACAGGTGGCAGCATTTCCAGCAACCAAGCCCTGAGCCACGTCACACTTCCAGTGATCACCAACAACGTGTGCCGCAACTCTTTCCCTCTAATTATTCAGTCTTCCAATATTTGCACCAGCGGCGCCAACGGCAGGAGCACTTGCAGCGGTGACTCTGGTGGTCCCCTCGTTATTACCAGAAACAACAATCCTCTTTTGGTAAGAAACTTAAAATCTTAGTTGATTATTAATTCATCATCATCATCAACCGATATTCATCTACTGCTGGAGATAGGCCTCCCCAATTGCACGCCTTCGATATTTATTTTCTTCTGCGAGTTTTATGCATCTATGTTTATTAATTAATTTCAACTTAATAAAAGATTTGAACAATGGTCTTAATGAATGCGGCGTTGCTCGTTGTCTACTTTTCTGCCAACTATTTTGTTTTGTTTAAAAGGTAGATTCTCAAGTCAATTCTCACTCTCATTCCGTTAAGTGGATTTTAGAATCATTTTTTATATAATTATGTACGTGGATATTATGTAGGATTTCTGCGCTAGGTTTATGCCAACCAATGCCGAAGTTTTACAATTTTCTTGTGTTTCTACAGATTGGTGTGACTTCCTTCGGATCTGACCGTGGTTGTCAGGTTGGTTCCCCTGCCGCCTATGCTAGAGTTACCTCGTTCGTCTCCTGGATCAACAGCCGCCTTTGAAGTGTTACAAAATATCTGTGAAATGAAAAACAATATTAAAATAATTATGGCATCTGATTTAATGTTATTTCTACTTCTCCCACTCTTTAGGATGATTCAATGATGTCAAATCGAATATCTTGGTTTAGTAGCTCAATGGTAAACAACAAAAAAAAATTGTATCACACTTGAAAATAGTAAATGTAGCTCACGAAATTGTTTTAAAAATCAAAGAAGAAATAGCCGCTACGTCAGCTCATATTTAAGGGCTTCGGATGAGTCCGAAACTGGTTAGGCTATGTTGGTGAACAGGCGTAAACTTATTAAATAAATGATTCCGAATCTGCCTCACAAAAGTTATAATATACAATAATATACATATATATATATTAAACAAAACTTTATGACTTTAATGGAAAAAAATACACGGTAGTGGTGATAAAAAAATGGTCTGTTTAAACATGATTAAAGTACATATTTCGATTGTTAATAAGCTTGCTTAAATTATTTTACTAGCATAAGTATGCCAAATTGAATGTCGACCGCTGTTGCTGACGCGTGTAAAGTCGAGGGGAGGTTAAAGGTAAAGGCCTCTTCTTCCACATCTCTCAATCGTCTTTACCAAAATCCATCGATTCATATTCAGTACTTGAATAATATCATTAGTCCACCGCCTCATTGGCAAAAAAAACATTTTTATGGGTCACTCCATCTTGAGATCTTAATAGTTTATTTTTTGTCAGTGTATCTTGAGACGTGCGACATATCTGCCTACTTTATTTTTCTGTGAGATCGTGGCTAAGAGCGTCTGGTAGCTTAGTGTTTTGTTTTATAATCAGGTTCTCTACTTTTGGAATGTTCATTAAGTTCAAAATGTTAGAGCGTCTGGACGGTTGGTCCTTTGTCTAATAGTCACATTCTCTTTGAATCTTCATTAAATTCAAAATGCTCCTTTCCATTGCTGTATGAGTATTATTATGTTGGCTTACTTTTTTGTGTATGCATATGTTTGGTTACCATACAGTCAGCTTGTAAGAATAAGTATGTCGAAGATGACTTTTTCTAGATATTATGTTATTGTTTCGTTTGAACACATCTATCAGTGGGCAAATTTTTTTTCGAACATTATAGCAGTACTTACTTACACGATTCTTTTTGTCGGACTTCGGGAAGGAATCAGTACAACTGGCGACGTCGCGTCGCCTGCATCTATTGCTTGGGAACTTGAGGTAAACATGGAACACATTAGGCTGCCTAACTTAATTTAGGTTTAGATGTGTTTCGCCGGTTCTTTAATTTTAGCCGTAAACACTAAATCACTGAACAGAATGCTAATGAATGATGCATGGCATTTGCATTCCTAAAAATGGGTTCAGAGAATTTAAATTAGAAATATTTTTTCACGGATATTTTTAAGGAGAAATTATTTCTAAGGGCTGCTCTGCTTTTTAAATTTATAGTCAGCGGTACAGATGTCTTTTGTTTGAAGACGATATTTTTACATTTTGTGACTTTTTAATTTTCAATGTTAATATAAAAAAATGTAAAAATACATTTAAAATTCATCCAGCTACAGGATTTGGGTCCAACCTGCCGTCAGCTGTGCCATGTCAGGTGGTACCGCTTTTTGAATCAAGCTGGACCCAAACTGGCAAGAACCTCTGTAGGTGAGGGTAGAGGCTCGTGGCTACCATAGGCACATACGAGACAATTATTAACGAGGCCATCTCACACATGATTACCTCGTCAGTGAAATCCAAATACATACATATTTATATTTTTTTTGCATTTCTTTCCCACTTCAGGGTAATTATGGATAATTGATTACAACCGATAATTAATCAAATATTAATTATTAAAATATTTTTCATTTTTGTAAACAATAATAAGGTATCTCATTAAACCGTTCGATAAAAATGCACAAACATCAAGATTATTTTTCATAGAAATTATATCAGTTTGTTTGTGTATTTTTTAATTTTTGACAATAATTCCATATCCTACCTGGCTTAGTGCCATCAATCATTAAGTATTCACGAGTGATTATGAAACAAATAAATAATTTATTTTATCCTTATCTTTTAAAGACAGATCGTCAAAAATTAATGCAATAAAAACCCAGAATCGAAAGCGAAAAATTAATAAACGTAGATATTATATTAGACTTCAAATATTGTAAAAGGGAAAATCCAGAAATTAGTCGGATAAAGTATAGTAAAGCTTTTGTATTCGTGGGTATCTATATTGCTTTTGTATTTGTAATCCACTCTTCTTTAAACACGACACCTATTAGTATATTATTTAAATATAGAGTATTTACTTTTCTATAGGCCCGAGAATCAATGGCGGAATGAATTAAACGTATATAGATGTCGTGGACTAGAGTATGTATGCGTTTTTGAAGCGCCGTGAATGGATTAGATATTTCAAAATAATGATTTATTTTATACTAGCTGGCCCGCGGCTACCCGCTACAAATCAAAAATGATCCGACGGGAATATGAAATCGAGATTATGTATTGTATCCTTACTATTACTAATATTAAAATGTGAAAGTGTGGATGTTTGGATATTTGTTACTCAATCACGCAAAAACGGTTGAACTGATTTGGATGAAATGTGGTTTGCATATAGCCATTCACATAAAAAAGAAAAAAGGGTACCTTTTATCCCCATTTATTAAATAGTTCCCTAAGGGAAAGTTGGAAAGGTGTGTAAAAGCTATAAGATCACTAAGGGGATGTATTCCCATGGAAACGGGGATCACCGAACGCTGTAAACTGAAGTCCATTCCTCGAAAAAAATCATACATAGCTCCACATATTAACACCATGAACTACGTCAAACTGCAACAGCCTTTTGGCTTGCTCCTTCCATTTCAATGCTAATGATGAAATTGTATTACAGACAGGTTGAAGATCTTTTTAGATGGTTAGCTGTCACCAACCAGTACTTGGTTCATTCATACAAATACTGTGAGTCACAAAATTTAACATTAAAGCCTCAAATAGAGAAGAACAAAAGAGTTAATACGAGAAACAAACATTACTTAGCTGTTCATGTTTCTCGTTTCCAAAGAATATGCAACTCGTTTATGACTTAATGTATGGAGTATATTTTGAGTTTCCACAACAAGCTTTCCTAAGTTAAAGATAAAGAAAATTCATTCTCTTATTGAGTAAGTCGAAACAATACAGAAAAATGTGAAGATGAGAAGGAAATAAAACAGGCAAAATTAAACAGCAACCCATCTGTTACCTCGATTACTACAAAAACGAATAAAAAACCGGCCAAGTGCGAGTCGGACTCGCGCACCGAGGGTTCCGTACAAACCTGCAAGGTTTACAAAGTTCGTTCATTACGACAATCGAGTCATATAAATATATATGACTCGATTGTAAAACGTTGCTTCATGCCAAATTTCAAGATTCTAGGTCGACTGGAAGTACCCTTTAGGTTTTGATTCCCTTGCGAGTACTCGCGCGTTTCAAAATATGCAGCTTAAATTGCTGTTTCTTTTGATTGCGTTGACATAGAAGTTTGATTTTGTTACAGCTTAAAGGTATTATAGACCTGAGTATTTGGTATGAATTTCAATTTAATACCTTTACGCGTTTATGAGGAAATAGGTAGTAAGTTTAAAATTATTAAAAAAAAAAAAATTATATGATGTAACTAAAAATTTAAGGTTTTCGGAATTTTTCCTTTATGTGTGCTATAAAACGTAGCTTCATGCCAAATTTCAAGATTCTAGGTCGACTGGAAGTACCCTTTAGGTTTTGATTCCCTTGCGAGTACTTGCGAGTTTCAAAATATGCAGCTTAAATTGCTGTTCCTTTTGATTGCGTTGACATAGAAGTTTGATTTTGTTACAGCTTAAAGGTATTATAGACCTGAGTATTTGGTATGAATTTCAATTTAATACCTCTACGCGTTTATGAGGAAATAGGTAGTAAGTTTAAAATTATTAAAAAAAAAATATTATGTGATGTAACTAAAAATTTATGGTTTTTGTAATTTTTCCTTTATCTATGGTATAAGACGTTGCTTCGTACCAAATTTCAAGATTCTGAGTTCACGGGAAGCACCCTGTAGGTTTTGATTCCCTTGCAAGTGTCGAAAATTTGCGGCATAAACGGCTGTATCTTTTGATTGCGTTGCCTTAGAAGTTTGATTTTTTCACAGCTTCAAGGGACAGTAGACCTGAGTAATTGATATAAATTTCAGCTTCATACCTCCACGCGTTCCCGAGAAAAAGGGTCTTGACAGACGGACGGACGGACGGACGGACAGACGGACGGACAGACGGACAACAAAGTGATCCTATAAGGGTTCCGTTTTTTCCTTTTGAGGTACAGAACCCTAAAAACGAAGATGGATAAAGATACATCATTATGTAGAAGTTTTCAACAACGCAATAGGTATTATTTAATTAGATCACTAATTTCTTTCAACGTCATTTAAGACCGCTTCTTATTCATAAAATCATTTGAAGATTATAATAAGTCGTATCTATGTAATAACACTCACACATGCATAACGGATTGTCCTGTAAGTGGTGTAGGTACCAACGACCAAATACCAACGGAGTGTGGGTGATAGGGGCAACTATTTTTTAACAAGAGCACTAAAATTATTCTCTCAGGTCTTATAGGGTTAAAGTTGTGATTTTTTTAAATAAAGCAGTGAAATGAAATAATTGAATATTTATTTTTATTGTTTTGGTGGATAATTCCGTTTCAGATTTCCATAGCGAAGTCAAGATACTAAATGAATTGAATCGGAAATTAATCTAAAATTATCTTCCACTGATCACATCCGGATGCTCCAGAGAAATGAATGTGTGAAACTTAAGTTCCATTTTCGAGAGTCAAAAACTCAATGATCCTTTTATTTTAAGGCGTTTAAAACACTATTCAGCTAATCTGTTGAACTAAACTAAAAATATTGCTTAAATCGATTTGACACCACTGTATTTGACTTGCTCATATAAAGTAATGGACACGATCGGCACATTTAAACCGCCCAAGATAGATAACTAATCGACTTTTGCTTATCAAAATTATCTTGCAATCATAGACAAAAAAGGGGTATAAATAAGCAGAGCTTGAGTTTTAAAAACAACTACAAGTTCAGTACCTGTAAAATGAAATTGGCTCTGGCTTTATTGGCTCTGACCGCGGTCACATCCGCGAGGAACATCAACCTCGAAGATGTCATCGATCTCGAGGACATCACTGCGTACGGTTACTTGACTAAAATCGGTCAGCCGTTATTGGAAAGGATTCGTAAAGCTGAGGAAGAGGAAGATGTTCAGTCCAGAATCGTCGGTGGTTCGACATCGTCCCTAGGACAGTTCCCTTACCAGGTATGGTGTTACTTTGTTTTATTAGTATATGTCTTGATCGTAATATATCTGTCCATTGAATGATTTTATTAAAATTCCATTACTCTTCGTACAGGCTGGACTTGTCATTACCTTACCATCCGGTCAGGCTGTGTGTGGTGGTTCTTTGCTCAACAACAGACGTGTACTTACCGCCGCCCATTGCTGGTTTGATGGTAGGAACCAGGCCAGACAATTCACAGTTGTACTTGGATCCGTCCGTCTGTTCTCTGGTGGTACCAGGCAGACTACTAGTAACGTGGTCATGCACGGAAGCTGGAACCCGACTCTTATTCGCAACGACATTGCCCTCATCAACTTGCCGAGCAACGTAGGTTTTAACAGTAAGTATTGAAAAAAAATATATATTTAACCACATCGTTTGATTAAAATGGTTCGTACACAATTTTTGTGTCGTCGAATGAGATGTCGAAGCAATTGTCCGTCTAGCAACTACACAACATAAAACTTCTTTGCTCTACTTACAGATAACATTCGTCCTATTGCTCTGCCTTCTGGTTCTCAGCTTAATGAAAACTTTGCCGGAAGCAACGCCGTTGCATCTGGATTTGGTCTAACCAGAGACGGTAAGGAGTTTTATTTCTTAGTCAGATTAATTGTAGTTTTGTATTGTAAGTTTGACTACATTGTTCTCATCCACAGGTGGCAGCATTTCCAGCAGCCAGTCCCTGAGCCACGTAACGCTTCCAGTGATCACCAACAACGTGTGCCGCAGCTCTTTCATAATTATTCAGTCTTCCAATATTTGCACCAGCGGCGCCAACGGCAGGAGCACTTGCAGCGGTGACTCTGGTGGTCCCCTCGTTATTACCAGAAACAACAATCCTCTTTTGGTAAGAAACTTAAACTTGATTATTAATTCATCATCATCATCAACCCATATTCATCTACTGCTGGAGATAGGCCTCCCCAATTGCACGCCTTCGATATTTATTTTCTTCTGCGAGTTTTATGCATCTATGTTTATTAATTAATTTCAACTTAATATAAGATATGAACAATGGTCTTAATGAATGCGGCGTTGCACGTTGTCTACTTTTCTGCCAACTATTTTGTTTTGTTTAAAAGGTAGATTCTCAAGTCAATTCTCACTCTTATTCCGTTAAGTGGATTTTAGAAACATTTTTATATAATTATGTACGTGGATATTATGTAGGATTTCTGCGCTAGGTTTATGCCAACCAATGCCGAAGTTTTACAATTTTCTTGTGTTTCTATAGATTGGTGTGACTTCCTTCGGATCTGACCGCGGTTGTCAGGTTGGTTCCCCTGCCGCCTATGCTCGAGTTACCTCGTTCGTCTCCTGGATCAACAGCCGCCTTTGAAGTGTTACAAAATATCTGTGAAATGAAAAACAATATTAAAATAATTATGGCATCCGATTTAATGTTATTTTTACTTCTCCCACTCTTCAGGATGATTCAATGATGTCAAATCGAATATCTCAATGTTTTGGGGTTTAGTAGCTCAATGGTAAACAACAAAAAAAAAATGACACTTGATAATAGTAAATGTAGCTCACGAAATTGTTTTGTTTAAAAATCAAAGAAGAAATAGCCGCTACGTCAGCCCATATTTAAGGGCTTTGGATGAGTCCGAAACTGGTTAGGCTATGTTGATGAACAGGCGTAAACTTATTAAATAAATGATTCCGAATCTGCCACACAAAAGTTATAATATAAAATAATATATATATTATAAACAAAACTTATGACTTTAATGGAAAAAAATACACAGTAGTGGTGATAAAAAAGGGGACAAGTGCGAGTTGAACTCGCGTGAAGAGGGTTCCGTACGATGTTACCTATCATGTTTTTGGAGTTAAAAAATACGTTCTCCCACACATTCCACCTGCAAATGTAAGTTGGTACGCACAATATTGAGTGATTTACAATGTTATTTTAATATCAATGACTTCTTATAGGTTTTCCTAGAATCTATAAGGAGAAAACTAATTTTCTGATTTTTTTCATAATTTTAGGTTCAGTAGTTTCGGAGATAAGTGGGGGGAATGGTCAATTTTCGTCTATTTTCTTGAATAACTTGGAAACTATTTATTTTAAAATTACAAAAAAATAAATTTGGGATCTTCTCAACAAGACCTTTCATTTGATATGCCACACGATGCAGTTTAAAAAAAAAAATAATTTTCCCCTTCCCCCCAAAAATGACCCCCCATATTCAGATTTCATCTGCTCACGTCACACCTCTGTGTTTGAGTCACAGGAATTGATATGTGTACCAAATTTCAACTTAATCGGTTTAATAGATTCGGAGATAATTGACTGTAAGCGACGGACGGACAGACACACGAGTGATCCTATAAGGGTTCCGTTTTTGTATTCAGACGTACGGAACCCTAAAAAATGGTCTGTTTAAACACGATTAAAGTGCATTGTCATTCGTTTGCTTGCTATGCACCATAAAACGTAAAACGAATGACAACATACTTTAGTTCACATTTCGATTGTTAATAAGCTTGCTTAAATTATTTTACTAGCATAAGTATCCCAAATTGAATGTCGACCGCTGTTGCTGACGCTTGTAAAGTCGAGGGGAGGTTAAAGGTAAAGGCCTCTTCTTCCACATCTCTCAATCGTCTCTACCAAAATCCATCGATTCATATTCAGTACTTGAATGATATCATTAGTCCACCGCCTCATTGGCAAAAAAAACATTTTGATGGGTCACTCCATCTTGAGATCTTAATGGTTTATTTTTTGTCAGTGTATCTTGAGACGTGCGACATAATAATATCTGCCCACTTTATTTTTCTGTGAGATCGTGGCTAAGAGCGTCTGGTAGCTTAGTGTTTTGTTTTATAATCATGTTCTCTACTTTTGGAATGTTCATTAAGTTCAAAATGTTAGAGCGTCTGGACGGTTGGTCCTTTGTCCAATAGTCACATTCTCTTTGAATCTTCATTAAATTCAAAATGCTCCTTTCCATTGCTGTATGAGTATTATTATGTTGGCTTACTTTTTTGTGTATGCATATGTTTGGTTACCATACAGTCAGCTTGTAAGAATAAGTATGTCGAAGATGACTTTTTCTAGATATTATGTTATTGTTTCGTTTGAACACATCTATCAGTGGGCAAATTTTTTTTCGAACATTATAGCGGTACTTACTTACACGATTCTTTTTGTCGGACTTCGGGAAGGAATCAGTACAACTGGCGACGTCGCGTCGCCTGCATCTATTGCTTGGGAACTTGAGGTAAACATGGAACACATTAGGCTGCCTAACTTAATTTAGGTTTAGATGTGTTTCGCCGGTTCTTTAATTTAAGCCGTAAACACTAAATCACTGAACAGAATGCTAATGAATAATGCATGGCATTTGCATTCCTAAAAATGGGTTCAGAGAATTTAAATTAGAAATATTTTTTCACGGATTTTTTTAAGGAGAAATTATTTCTAAGGGCTGCTCTGCTTTTTAAATTTATAGTCAGCGGTACAGATGTCTTTTGTTTGAAGACTATTTTTTTACATTTTGTGACTTTTTAATTTTTAATGTTAATATAAAAAAATGTAAAAATACATTTAAAATTCATCCAGCTACAGGATTTGGGTCCAACCTGCCGTCATCTGTGCCATGTCAGGTGGTACCGCTTTTTGAATCAAGCTGGACTCCAACTGGCAAGAACCTCCGCAGGTGTGGGTTGAGGCTCGTGGCTACCATAGGCACATACGAGACAATTATTAACGAGCCCAACTCACGCATGATTACCTCGTCAGTGAAATCCAAATACATACATATTTATATTTTTTTTGCATTTCTTTCCCACTTCAGGGTAATTATGGATAATTGATTACAACGGATAGTTAATCAAAAATATTAATTATTAAAATATTTTTCATTTTTGTAAACAATCATCAGGTATCTCATTAAACCGTTCGATAAAAATGCACAAACATCAAGATTATTTTTCATAGAAATTATCCCAGTTTGGTTGTGTATTTTTAATATTTAGAATAACTCCATATCCTACATGGCTTAGTGCCATCAATCATTAAGTATTCACGAGTCATTATGAAACAATTAAACAATTTATTTTATCCTTATCTTTTAAAGACAGATCGTCAAAAATTAATGCAATAAAAACCCAGAATCGGAAGCGATAAATGAATAAACGTAGATATTATATTAGACTTCAAATATTGTCAAAGGGAAAATCCAGAAATTAGTCGGATAAAGTATTGCTTTTGTATTCGTGGGTTCGTTAATCCACTCTTCTTTAAACACGACACCTATCAGTATATTATTTAAATATAGGGTAGGTACTTTTCTATAGGCCCGAGAATCAATGGCGGAATGAATTAAACGCATATAGATGTCGTGGACTAGAGTATGTATGCGTTTTTGAAGCGCATACATACTCTAGTCCAGGATGGATGGATCGATTAGATATTTCAAAATAATGATTTATTTTATACTAGCTGGCCCGCGGCTACCCGCTACAAATCAAAAATGATCCGACGGGAATATGAAATCGAGATTATGTATTGTATCCTTACTATTACTAATATTAAAATGTGAAAGTGTGGATGTTTGGATATTTGTTACTCAATCACGCAAAAACGGCTGAACTGATTTGGATGAAATCTGGTTTGCATATAGCCATTGACATGAAAAAGAAAAAAGGCAACCTTTTATCGCCATTTATAGTTCCCTAAGGGAAAGTTGGAAAGGTGTGTAAAAGCTATAAGATCACTAAGGGGATGTATTCCCATGGAAACGGGGACCACAGAACGCCGTAAACTGAAGTCCGTGCAGACGGAGTCGCGGGTGACAGCTAGTTATATAATAAAAACAAATATTGCTTTAAAAATCAAAATGGAGGATGAATTGATTATACTACTGGTTAACTATTAGTGGCCGAGAACTAAAAGGAAAGTAAATGTAGTCGTATAGAATATGTCAATCATAGTTTATTTTTCGAAAAAAAAACATACATAGCTCCACATATTAACACCATGAACTACGTCAAATTGCAACAGCCTTTTGGCTCGCTCCTTCCATTTCAATGCTAGTGATGAAATTGTATTACAGACAGGTTGAAGATCTTTTTCATTCATACAAATAGTGTGAATCACAAAATTTATCATTAAAGCCTCAAATAGAGAAAAACAAAAGAGTCAATACGAGATTGCGTTTCCACAACAAGCTTTCCTAAGTTACCGATAAAGAAAATTCATTCTCTTATTGAGTAAGTCGAAACAATACAGAAAAATGTGAAGATGAGAAGAAAATAAAGCAGGCAAAATTAAACAGCAACCCATCTGTTACCTCGATTACTACAAAAACGAATGAAAAACGAAGATGGATGAAGATACATCATTATGTAGAAGTTTTCAACTACGCAACAGGTATTATTTAATTAGATCACTAATTTCTTTCAACGTCATTTAAGACCGCTTCTTATTCATAAAATCATTTGAAGATTATAATAAGTCGTAACTATGTAATAGACACTCACACATGCATAACGTATTGTCCTGTATGTGGTGTAGGTACCAAAGACCAAATACCAACGGAGTGTGGGTGATAGGGGCAACTATTTTTTAACAAGAGCACTAAAATTATTCTCTCAGGTCTTATAGGGTTAAAGTTGTGATATTGTGATTATTTTAAATAAAGCAGTGAAATGAAATAATTGAATATTTAGTTTTGTTGTTTTGGTGGATAATTCCGTTTCTGATTTCCATAGCGAAGTCAAGATACTAAATGAATTGAATCGAAAATTAATCTAAAATTATCTTCCACTGATCACGTCCGGATGCTCCAGAGAAATGAATGTGTGAAACTTAAGTTCCATTTTCGAGAGTCAAAAACTTAATGATCCTTTTATTTTAAGGCGTTTAAAACACTATTCAGCTAATCTGTTGAACTAAACTAAAAATATTGCTTAAATCGATTTGACACCACTGTATTTGACTTGCTCATATAAAGTAATGGACACGATCGGCACATTTAAACCTCCCAAGATAGATAACTAATCGACTTTTGCTTATCAAAATTATCTTGCAATCAAAGACAAAAAAGGGGTATAAATAAGCAGAGCTTGAGTTTAGAAACAACTACAAGTTCAGTACCTGTAAAATGAAATTGGCTCTGGCTTTATTGGCTCTGACCGCGGTCACATCCGCGAGGAACATCAACCTCGAAGATGTCATCGATCTCGAGGACATCACTGCGTACGGTTACTTGACTAAAATCGGTCAGCCGTTATTGGAAAGGATTCGTAAAGCTGAGGAAGAGGAAGATGTTCAGTCCAGAATCGTCGGTGGTTCGACATCGTCCCTAGGACAGTTCCCTTACCAGGTATGGTGTTACTTTGTTTTATTAGTATATGTCTTGATCGTAATATATCTGTCCATTGAATGATTTTATTAAAATTCCATTACTCTTCGTACAGGCTGGACTTGTCATTACCTTACCATCCGGTCAGGCTGTGTGTGGTGGTTCTTTGCTCAACAACAGACGTGTACTTACCGCCGCCCATTGCTGGTTTGATGGTAGGAACCAGGCCAGACAATTCACAGTTGTACTTGGATCCGTCCGTCTGTTCTCTGGTGGTACCAGGCAGACTACTAGTAACGTGGTCATGCACGGAAGCTGGAACCCGACTCTTATTCGCAACGACATTGCCCTCATCAACTTGCCGAGCAACGTAGGTTTTAACAGTAAGTATTGAAAAAAAAAACATTTAACCACATCGTTTGATTAAAATGGTTCGTACACAATTTTTGTGTCGTCGAATGAGATGTCGAAGCAATTGTCCGTCTAGCAACTACACAACACAAAACTTCTTTGCTCTACTTACAGATAACATTCGTCCTATTGCTCTGCCTTCTGGTTCTCAGCTTAATGAAAACTTTGCCGGAAGCAACGCCGTTGCATCTGGATTTGGTCTAACCAGAGACGGTAAGGAGTTTTATTTCTTAGTCAGATTAATTGTCGTGTTGTATTGTAAGTTTGACTACATTGTTCTCATCCACAGGTGGTAGCATTTCCAGCAGCCAGTCCCTGAGCCACGTAACGCTTCCAGTGATCACCAACAACGTGTGTCGCAGCTCTTTGATAATTATTCAGTCTTCCAATATTTGCACCAGCGGCGCCAACGGCAGGAGCACTTGCAGCGGTGACTCTGGTGGTCCCCTCGTTATTACCAGAAACAACAATCCTCTTTTGGTAAGAAACTTAAAATCTTAGTTGATTATTAATTCATCATCATCATCAACCGATATTCATCTACTGCTGGAGATAGGCCTCCCCAATTGCACGCCTTCGATATTTATTTTCTTCTGCGAGTTTTATGCATCTATGTTTATTAATTAATTTCAACTTAATATAAGATATGAACAATGGTCTTAATGAATGCGGCGTTGCACGTTGTCTACTTTTCTGCCAACTATTTTGTTTTGTTTAAAAGGTAGATTCTCAAGTCAATTCTCACTCTCATTCCGTTAAGTGGATTTTAGAAACATTTTTATATAATTATGTACGTGGATATTATGTAGGATTTCTGCGCTAGGTTTATGCCAACCAATGCCGAAGTTTTTACAATTTTCTTGTGTTTCTACAGATTGGTGTGACTTCCTTCGGATCTGACCGCGGTTGTCAGGTTGGTTCCCCTGCCGCCTATGCTCGAGTTACCTCGTTCGTCTCCTGGATCAACAGCCGCCTTTGAAGTGTTACAAAATATCTGTGAAATGAAAAACAATATTAAAATAATTATGGCATCCGATTTAATGTTATTTTTACTTCTCCCACTCTTCAGGATGATTCAATGATGTCAAATCGAATATCTCAATGTTTTGGGGTTTAGTAGCTCAATGGTAAACAACAAAAAAATTTGTATCACACTTGCTAATAGTAAATATCGCTCACGAAATTGTTTTGTTTAAAAATCAAAGAAGAAATAGCCGCTACGTCAACTCATATTTAAGGGCTTTGGATGAGTCCGAAACTGGTTAGGCTATGTTGATGAACAGGCGTAAACTTATTGAATAAATGATTCCGAATCTGCCACACAAAAGTTATAATATACAATAATATATATATTATAAACAAAACTTTGTGACTTTAATGGAAAAAAATACACAGTAGTGGTGATAAAAAAGGGGACAAGTGCGAGTTGAACTCGCGTGAAGAGGGTTCCGTACGATGTTACCTATCATGTTTTTGGAGTTAAAAAATACGTTCTCCTACACATTCCACCTGCAAATGTAAGTTGGTACGCACAATATTGAGTGATTTACAATGTTATTTTAATATCAATGACTTCTTATAGGTTTTCCTAGAATCTATAAGGAGAAAACTAATTTCTGTATTTTCTTCAAAATTTTAGGTTCAGTAGTTTCGGAGATAAGTGGGGGGAATGGTCAATTTTCGTCTATTTTCTTGAATAACTTGGAAACTATTTATTTTAAAATTACAAAAAAATATATTTAAGATCTTCTCAACAAGACCTTTCATTTGATATGCCACACGATGCAGTTTTCAATTATTTTTTAAAATTTTCCCCTTCCCCCCAAAAATGACCCCCCATATTCAGATTTCATCTGCTCACGTCACACCTCTGTGTTTGGGTCACAGGAATTGATATGTGTACCAAATTTCAACTTAATCGGTTTTATAGATTCGGAGATAATTGACTGTAAGCGACGGACGGACAGACACACGAGTGATCCTATAAGGGTTCCGTTTTTGTATTCAGACGTACGGAACCCTAAAAAATGGTCTGTTTAAACACGATTAAAGTACATTGTCATTCGTTTGCTTGCTATGCACCATAAAACGTAAAACGAATGTATGAACAAACTTTAGTTCACATTTCGATTGTTAATAAGCTTGCTTAAATTATTTTAGTAGTATAAGTATCCCAAATTGAATGTCGACCGCTGTTGCTGACGCTTGTAAAGTCGAGGAGAAGGTTAAGGTAAAGGTCTCTTCTTCTACATCTCTCAATCGTCTCTACCAAAATCCATCGATTCATATTCAGTACTTGAATTATATCATTAGTCCACCGCCTCATTGGCCAAAAAAAAATTTTTATGGGTCACTCCATCTTGAGATCTTAATGGTTTATTTTTTGTCAGTGTATCTTGAGACGTGCGACATATCTGCCCACTTTATTTTTCTGTGAGATCGTGGCTAAGAGCGTCTGGTAGCTTAATGTTTTGTTTTATAATCACGTTCTCTACTTTTGGAATGTTCATTAAGTTCAAAATGTTAGAGCGTCTGGACGGTTGGTTTTTTGTCTAATAATCACATTCTCTTTGAATCTTCATTAATCACTGAACAGAATGCTAATGAACGATGCATGGCATTTGCATTCCTAAAAATGGGTTAAGAGAATTTAAATTAGAAATATTTTTTACGGATTTTTTCAATTAGAAATTCTTTCTAAGGGCTGCTCTGCTTTTTAAATTTATAGTCAGCGGAACAGATGTCTTTTGTTTAAAGACGATATTTTTACATTTTGTGACTTTTTAATTTTCAATGTTAATATAAAAAATGTAAAAATACATTTAAAATTCATCCGGCTACGTCAGCTGTGTCATTTCAGGTGGTACCGCTTTTTGAATCAAGCTGGACTCCAACTGGCAAGAACCTCCGTAGGTGTGGGTCGAGGCTCGTGGCTACCATAGGCACATACGAGACAATTATTAACGAGGCCATCTCACACATGATTACTCGTCAGTGAAATCCAAATACATACACATTTATATTTTTTTTGCCATTTCTTTCCCATTTCAGGGTAATTATGGATAATTGATTACAACGGAAAATTTATAAAAAATATTTTATTTATGTTACCAATCATCAGATATCTCATTAAACTGTTCTATAAAAATGCATAAAAATCAAGATTTTTTTTCATAGAAATTATCTCAGTTTGGTTGCGTATTTTTAATATTTAGAATAACTCCATATCCTACATGGCTTAGTGCCATCAATCATTAAGTATACACCAGTCATTATGAAACAATTAAATTATTTATTTTATCCTTATCTTTTAAAGACAGATCGTCAATAATTAATGCAATAAAAACCCAGAATCGGAAGCGATAAATTAATAAACGTAGATATTATATTAGACTTCAAATATTGTCAAAGGGAAAATCCAGAAATTAGTCGGATAAAGTATTGCTTTTGTATTCGTGGGTTCGTTAATCCACTCTTCTTTAAACACGACACCTATCAGTATATTATTTAAATATAGAGTAGGTACTTTTCTATAGGCCCGAGAATCAATGGCGGAATGAATTAAACGCATATAGATGTCGTGGACTAGAGTATGTATGCGTTTTTGAAGCGCATACATACTCTAGTCCAGGATGGATGGATGGATTAGATATTTCAAAATAATGATTTATTTTATGCTAGCTGGCCCGCGGCTACCCGCTTCAAATCAAAAATGATCCGACGGGAATATGAAATCGAGATTATGTATTGTATCCTTACTATTACTAATATTAAATTGTGAAAGTGTGGATGTTTGGATATTTGTTGCTCAATCACGCAAAAGCGGTTGGACTGATTTGGATGAAATTTGGTTTGCATATAGCCATTCACATAAAAAAGAAAAAAGGGTACCTTTTATCCCCATTTATTAAATAGTTCCCTAAGGGAAAGTTGGAAAGGTGTGTAAAAGCTATAAGATCACTAAGGGGATGTATTCCCATGGAAACGGGGATCACCGAACGCTGTAAACTGAAGTCCATTCCTCGAAAAAAATCATACATAGCTCCACATATTAACACCATGAACTACGTCAAACTGCAACAGCCTTTTGGCTCGCTCCTTCCATTTCAATGCTAGTGATGAAATTGTATTACAGACAGGTTGAAGATCTTTTTAGAAGGTTAGTTACAGCTGTCACCAACCAGTACTTGGTTCATTCATACAAAGACTGTGAATCACAAAATTTATCATTAAAGCCTCAAATAGAGAAAAAACAAAAGAGTCAATACGAGATTGCGTTTCCACAACAAGCTTTCCTAAGTTACCGATAAAGAAAATTCATTCTCTTATTGAGTAAGTCGAAACAATACAGAAAAATGTGAAGATGAGAAGAAAATAAAGCAGGCAAATTAAACAGCAACCCATCTGTTACCTCGATTACTACAAAAACGAATGAAAAACGAAGATGGATGAAGATACATCATTATGTAGAAGTTTCAACTACGCAACAGGTATTATTTAATTAGATCACTAATTCTTTCAACGTCATTTGAGACCGCTTCTTATTCATAAAATCATTTGAAGATTATAATAAGTCGTAACTATGTAATAGACACTCACACATGCATAACGGATTGTCCTGTAAGTGGTGTAGGTGCCAACGACCAAATACCAACGGAGTGTGGGTGATAGGGGCAACTATTATTTAACAAGAGCACTAAAATTATTCTCTCAGGTCTTATAGGGTTAAAGTTGTGATATTGTGATTATTTTAAATAAAGCAGTGAAATGAAATAATTGAATATTTAGTTTTGTTGTTTTGGTGGATAATTCCGTTTCTGATTTCCATAGCGAAGTCAAGATACTAAATGAATTGAATCGAAAATTAATCTAAAATTATTTTCCACTGATCACGTCCGGATGCTTCAGAGAAATGAATGTGTGAAACTTAAGTTCCATTTTCGAGAGTCAAAAACTTAATGATCCTTTTATTTTAAGGCGTTTAAAACACTATTCAGCTAATCTGTTGAACTAAACTAAAAATATTGCTTAAATCGATTTGACACCACTGTATTTGACTTGCTCATATAAAGTAATGGACACGATCGGCACATTTAAACCTCCCAAGATAGATAACTAATCGACTTTTGCTTATCAAAATTATCTTGCAATCAAAGACAAAAAAGGGGTATAAATAAGCAGAGCTTGAGTTTTAGAAACAACTACAAGTTCAGTACCTGTAAAATGAAATTGGCTCTGGCTTTATTGGCTCTGACCGCGGTCACATCCGCGAGGAACATCAACCTCGAAGATGTCATCGATCTCGAGGACATCACTGCGTACGGTTACTTGACTAAAATCGGTCAGCCGTTATTGGAAAGGATTCGTAAAGCTGAGGAAGAGGAAGATGTTCAGTCCAGAATCGTCGGTGGTTCGACATCGTCCCTAGGACAGTTCCCTTACCAGGTATGGTGTTACTTTGTTTTATTAGTATATGTCTTGATCGTAATATATCTGTCCATTGAATGATTTTATTAAAATTCCATTACTCTTCGTACAGGCTGGACTTGTCATTACCTTACCATCCGGTCAGGCTGTGTGTGGTGGTTCTTTGCTCAACAACAGACGTGTACTTACCGCCGCCCATTGCTGGTTTGATGGTAGGAACCAGGCCAGACAATTCACAGTTGTACTTGGATCCGTCCGTCTGTTCTCTGGTGGTACCAGGCAGACTACTAGTAACGTGGTCATGCACGGAAGCTGGAACCCGACTCTTATTCGCAACGACATTGCCCTCATCAACTTGCCGAGCAACGTAGGTTTTAACAGTAAGTATTGAAAAAAAAAAAACATTTAACCACATCGTTTGATTAAAATGGTTCGTACACAATTTTTGTGTCGTCGAATGAAATGTCGAAGCAATTGTCCGTCTAGCAACTACACAACACAAAACTTCTTTGCTCTACTTACAGATAACATTCGTCCTATTGCTCTGCCTTCTGGTTCTCAGCTTAATGAAAACTTTGCCGGAAGCAACGCCGTTGCATCTGGATTTGGTCTAACCAGAGACGGTAAGGAGTTTTATTTCTTAGTCAGATTAATTGTCGTGTTGTATTGTAAGTTTGACTACATTGTTCTCATCCACAGGTGGTAGCATTTCCAGCAGCCAGTCCCTGAGCCACGTAACGCTTCCAGTGATCACCAACAACGTGTGTCGCAGCTCTTTGATAATTATTCAGTCTTCCAATATTTGCACCAGCGGCGCCAACGGCAGGAGCACTTGCAGCGGTGACTCTGGTGGTCCCCTCGTTATTACCAGAAACAACAATCCTCTTTTGGTAAGAAACTTAAAATCTTAGTTGATTATTAATTCATCATCATCATCAACCGATATTCATCTACTGCTGGAGATAGGCCTCCCCAATTGCACGCCTTCGATATTTATTTTCTTCTGCGAGTTTTATGCATCTATGTTTATTAATTAATTTCAACTTAATATAAGATATGAACAATGGTCTTAATGAATGCGGCGTTGCACGTTGTCTACTTTTCTGCCAACTATTTTGTTTTGTTTAAAAGGTAGATTCTCAAGTCAATTCTCACTCTCATTCCGTTAAGTGGATTTTAGAAACATTTTTATATAATTATGTACGTGGATATTATGTAGGATTTCTGCGCTAGGTTATGCCAACCAATGCCGAAGTTTTACAATTTTCTTGTGTTTCTACAGATTGGTGTGACTTCCTTCGGATCTGACCGCGGTTGTCAGGTTGGTTCCCCTGCGCCTATGCTCGAGTTACCTCGTTCGTCTCCTGGATCAACAGCCGCCTTTGAAGTGTTACAAAATATCTGTGAAATGAAAAACAATATTAAAATAATTATGGCATCCGATTTAATGTTATTTTTACTTCTCCCACTCTTCAGGATGATTCAATGATGTCAAATCGAATATCTCAATGTTTTGGGTTTAGTAGCTCAATGGTAAACAACAAAAAATTTGTATCACACTTGCTAATAGTAAATATCGCTCACGAAATTGTTTTGTTTAAAAATCAAAGAAGAAATAGCCGCTACGTCAACTCATATTTAAGGGCTTTGGATGAGTCCGAAACTGGTTAGGCTATGTTGATGAACAGGCGTAAACTTATTGAATAAATGATTCCGAATCTGCCACACAAAAGTTATAATATACAATAATATATATATTATAAACAAAACTTTGTGACTTTAATGGAAAAAAATACACAGTAGTGGTGATAAAAAAGGGGACAAGTGCGAGTTGAACTCGCGTGAAGAGGGTTCCGTACGATGTTACCTATCATGTTTTTGGAGTTAAAAAAATACGTTCTCCTACACATTCCACCTGCAAATGTAAGTTGGTACGCACAATATGAGTGATTTACAATGTTATTTAATATCAATGACTTCTTATAGGTTTTCCTAGAATCTATAAGGAGAAAACTAATTTCTGTATTTTCTTCAAAATTTTAGGTTCAGTAGTTTCGGAGATAAGTGGGGGAATGGTCAATTTCGTCTATTTTCTTGAATAACTTGGAAACTATTTATTTTAAAATTACAAAAAAATATATTTAAGATCTTCTCAACAAGACCTTTCATTTGATATGCCACACGATGCAGTTTTCAATTATTTTTTAAAATTTTCCCCTTCCCCCCAAAAATGACCCCC